>NC_139690.1:2934622-3104514 GCF_964106915.1 Podarcis gaigeae
TATCACTTCCTCTATCTCAATGGTGCCCAATTGTTTATATTCTAGCATCCTCCTTAACATTCATATAATTTACAATATTTTTGTAGATAGATCTTAAATTTCTTCCAGTCTTCTTCCAACGTCTCTTCTCCCAGGTCTCGGATTCTGCCAGTCATTTCAGCCAATTCCATATAGTCTGTCAGTTGCATCTGCCATTCTTCCAGCGTGGGTAGATCTTGGGTTTTCCAATGCTTAGCGACGAGTATCCTTGCTGCTGTTGTTGCGTACATAAAAAATGTTCGGTCCTTCTTTAACACCTTCTGGCCGACAATACCCAAAAGGAAGGCCTCTGGTTTCTTAGGGAAGGTATACTTAAATACCTTTTTCAGCTCATTATATATCATTTCCCAGAAAGCATTCACTCTAGGGCAGGTCCACCAGAGGTGAAAGAATGTTCCTTCATTTTCCTTACACTTCCAACATTTGTTGTCAGACAAGTGGTATATTTTTGCAAGTTTGACTGGGGTCATATACCATCTGTATATCATTTTCATAACATTTTCTCTCAAAGCATTACATGCAGTGAAATTCAGCCCAATAGTCCACAACCTCTCCCAGTCCTCAAACATGATGTTATGACCAATGTCCTGTGCCCACTTTATCATAGCCGATTTGACTGTTTCATCTTGTGTATTCCATTTTAACAGCAAGTTATACATTCTAGAAAGTACCTTAGTCTTGGGCTCTAGTAGTTCAGTTTCTAACTTCGATTTTTCCACCTGGAATCCTAACTTTTTGTCAAGTTTAAAAACTTCTTTGATCTGAGCGTAATGCAACCAGTCTCACACTTTATCTTTCATTTTCTCCTGACTCTGCAACTTCCAATTATCTCCGTCTTTTTCTAAAATTTCCCAATACTTCGGCCATTTGGCCTCCATATTGAGTCTTTTCCAGGACTTCCGGGTTAGCGCGATCGGCTCATGGCGGATTCCCTCCGAGCTCTGGAGGGAATCGGTTCTGCTGAAGATGGGTCTCACCGCGCCGGCGACGCGGGGACCCTTAGAAACCGCAGGCGCGGAAGCCTGCGGACTTGGTGACTCGGTGGGCACCTTTAAGCGCCTTCCCCGACCCACGAAGAGCCTTTTTAAAGGCTACGGAGAGGGTACGGAGAGTGGCGTGGTGCTGGGAGTAGACCGCTACTTCAGCAAAGCGAAGCCGCGAGCCATGGCCGGAGAGCGCTGACTCTCTTCCCAAAATTTGGACTGGAAAATGAACAACCCGTGAGTAAAATGGAATTTGGACTTTAAAAATTTTTACCTTTGAATTCGGCACGACCGGGGGATGTGTTAAAGGGAAGTCCGCACCCCCCCTACCTACAGACGATTTAAAGCAAGAACCGGAGAACTAAGGTGGAGAGATTACTGTTTTTGTGGTATTAGTTAAAGATATTTCCATGAATCTGACTGAAGAAGTTTTGGTGCTGGAGAGAAAGGGAGGAACTTTGGAAGTTTTTATGTAAACCCCCCCCCCCCGAACCCGGGAGCGTCTTGTGCGTGTGCCGGAGGAAAAAGAATAAGGAGTTTGACAGCTGTCAAAGGAGCTGTCAAACGGGCGGTTAAAGTTAAGAACTTTGATATTTAATAACTCTCTGAACTAAAGGTGTAACATCTGAACAGAGGTGGCTGGAAACAAAGTAGTAATAAACAACGAAGTAACGGATTGTTGGAAAAGGACTATCAAGCAATTGGAATCCCCCTAGGGGGAATTAGAGACATTACAATGGCTGCAGAGGGAAAATTACTGGCAGAAATAGAAAAAATGTTCTTTCTCGTGGGAATCTTGCAAGAGCAGAGTATGGCTATGAACAAAGAACTTATGACCTTGAATTTTAAAACAAACAACTCTGCTGAGTGCACAAAGGATTCGACTGATAAAAAACCTGCAGCTAAACCAGAAAAGGCATCTTTGGATGGGATGGAGAAGAAAGAAGGAGTGGAGAAAGTACAGGTGGAAAATATCAGCCAGCAACCTATATTGTCAGAAAATAAAGAAGAAGACTTTTGGATTACAAATCTGCGAAAGATGAGAAAAATGAAGGAGGGAGTCCCTGGAGTACCTGGAACACTGGAATTTAAAAGAATAAAGAAATATGATTGGGACTTCCTCTTTGAGTATGGGAGATCAGCTGACCTTTTGCAGCAACTGTTTTTAAGTATCATGGATGGAAGAAAATTTGATGTGACTGTGACAGAACTCCTTCGAGACTTGAGGACCAACAAGAAGGGATACCAACAAAATCGGCAGAGAGAGACTGACAGAGACTTAAAGGCCTCGGATGTGAGGAATCCGGGCTAGGATTTGCTTTGGTGGACATTTGCTTGGGAAGGGATGGAAACCGGGGTAGGGAGGGAGGGGAGAATAGAATTTTAAAATTTTATGATCTTTGCATTTGGTTATTATGATATATAAATTAATTAAGATATAAAGGGAGATTCGTGGAAGGGAAATTAGGTCGACCTTAGAAAAAAGGATTAAACTTTTATAAGAGAATGGGATAAGTTAAATGTGGATAAGTAAAATGAGCGAATTTTAAATTTTTTTAAAAATAATAATAATAATAATAATAATAATAATAATAATAATAATAATAATATGTTAATGATGAGAGATAAGAACTTGCTGAATTAATTATGGGAATTGGGATGTATGAAAGGGGGTGGGGGGAAGTCCGGGAAAGAGGGTAAAGAAAGTAAGGGTATGAAAATGTATTTGTGTTGTCTTTGTCTTTTTATGTGTGTGTGTCTTTATAAAATGTAAAAACCCAATAAAAAATTTATATATATATATAAAAAAACATATTGAGTCTTTTCCGGGCCTTAGCTTCCAATGGTGAAAGCCACCTTGGAGTTTTACTTTCCAATAAGTCTTTGTATTTTGTCCAGACATTAAACACTGCTTTTCTGACAATATGGTTCTTGAAAGTCTTATGAATTTTAACCTTGTCATACCACAAATATGCATGCCATCCAAAAGCGTTGTTAAATCCTTCCAAATCTAGAACATCAGTGTTTTCAAGAAGCAGCCAATCTTTCAACCAGCAGAAAGCTGCTGATTCATAGTACAACCTTAAGTCTGGCAGGGCAAAGCCCCCTCTTTCCTTCGCATCAGTTAATATCTTAAACTTAATTCTGGGCTTTTTGCCCTGCCAGACAAATTTGGAAATATCTCTCTGCCACTTCCGAAAGCACTCCATTTTGTCCACAATCTGCAAAGTTTGAAACTAAAACAGCATTTTTGGCAATACATTCATCTTTATAGCAGCGATTCGGCCTAACAAGGAAAGTTTCAATCTTGACCAACTTTCTAAGTCTCTCTTAATTTCTGACCAGCATTTCTCATATTTGTCCTTAAAAAGACTCAGGTTTTTTGCTGTTATGTTTACCCCTAGGTACTTTACTTTTTTAACCACGTTTAACTCTGTCTCTTTCTGAAACCTTTCTGACTCTGTAGCTGTCAAGTTTTTCCCCAATACCTTAGTTTTCTGCTTAGTGGACCTCTATTAACCATGCCCATGGGTCACTCTGAGTGTGACTAGCACTGAATACAACTCCATGGGTTGTATTTTATCCACAGTGGGCCATTCAAAGTAGAGCCAAATGCTAAGTGCTCCGAAGGTTTCTGCCTCTCTCCAATAAGCAACCACATTCTCCACCTGAGAATGGGGAGCTGCAATTTTCTCCTCCTTCTTGAGTTTTCTGTACAAGCAGCACATGCACAAGATCCTAATACATGATTAGAAAACACCATTCAGGTAAGATACAGGAGCCAAGAAGATGCTCATGGATTTTAAAAATCCTTCCTTCCTTTACTTACATGAAAACAAGTTTACAGTTGATTTAATGCCACCCACATTTTCACTTGCTGCTTCCATTCTGTATTTCATTAATGCCATAGATTTTATGCACACAGGCGAGTAGGTGGCATGGAACTGGAACGGGATCGGTGCTTTGTAAGCTGAACTACTTGTTCTCCTCAATGTCTTGGGAGCTGCATTTCTGTTGCCTTCCCAGCTGACACAGGGATGACCATGAGAGGGGCAGCAGGAGGGACGCAGTGCCCAGTAAGACTTTTCACACACAGCCCTTTTGGGGTAGCTTCAGGTGTGTGAGCCAGGTGAGCAGGGAATGAATGCCTGGCTGATGGAGCAACAAGGTGGGAGGTCTCCAGAACTGTGTTTGGATTTAATTGTTTTTTATGGATATGATTCATAAATTGCTTGTCAAGAATCTAGACTCCTAAAAACTGGGGCATAGAAGACTCAGTCTCATTGCATCCTCTTTGATGTCTGGAACCCGGGTGACCCATTTTTCTGGACTGAACCTGCTACCTGTCAGTTTGGAGCTCCCTGTATTCAAATGCCAGGCGAATGAAGAAAACAGCCTTCTTGCCCACATCTGTAAGTTCGCCAAGCCAACAATTCATCGGCCGAGTGTGGAAGTTATTCCACTAAACAAGACATAAGAAACTGCACCTGTCTTTGAGACAAAGGCTTGAATTCCACTGAGGCCTCTTTTTCTGTTGAGGTGTTGCATTTGTAGCCTTATTTGAGTTCACCGATTGGGTCTGCGTTGCTCCGGGACAGGAGGAAGTAAATCAAATGGCACCGAGTTGGTTCAAAGAAAGAGTTTATTCTGCTCTCCGGATAGCAGAAGGCACTTGCGTGGTGAGTCCACAGCAAGTCCAAAGAAATGACAAGTTTCGACTTCCGGAGGCGGCGCAAACGGTAATGGCTGCCCTCTTCTAAACAGGAGAGGGAAGCTCCGTTTGAAACGGGTCGTCCGCTACGGCGAAGCGGAGACCCACATTGGAAAACCGCAGGCGGCAGAAGCCTGCGGTCTTGGGACCCGGTGGGCGCCAGGAGCTGCCCCCAAAACGCTGAAGGAACCCCGTAAGGGGCTCCGGATCGCGGAGGGGGTAGCGGCGCTGAGGGTCGCTCCGCAGTCAACGGAGTGAAGCCGCGAAGCTGTTGCCGGTGAGCGCTGACCTTTCTTCCTGAATCTACGTTTCGGAAAGCAACAATCCGTGAGTAATAAGGACTTTCAAAATTTTTAAAGCTCTAAAAAGTAACGGAATTTGGCTGAAAGCGGATTGACGAAAAAAAAGGAAGTCCGTCTTCCGCTGCTACTGAACTTCAAAGCAAAGAGCAGGAGGTGTGGAGGCAGAGACTGAACTTTTAACCTAATGGATCTGAGCACCCATTGAACCTCCTTTGAAGCAGAATAGGACTGTAAGCATCAGACTTTTTGTTGTTAATTTGGACTGTGACATCTTCTCCTATTGGAATTACAACTTAAGTTAAAAACCCAGGCGCTGGAACTGCCTGAGTAACTGTAGCAGTCAGCTTGCAGATTTGGACACTTTGAATCTAAATTTGGAAACAATCTGAGGGGTTTGGAATTGCTACTTTGAGGCATCATCTGGAATACCAGCAAGCACTATTTGAGACATTGTATTTATTTAATACCAACTCTGCCAAAATTTATTATTTGAAGGTTCCTGGACATTAATTCTGATTTTATGAACTTTATTGGAATTGATCTCTTCCCGAAATACTTTCTAAGCTCCCCCTAGAGGTTTTGGAATTTACAGCAGTGGCATTGTTTTACTTTCTCTTTCCCGGCCTCCTGTTTGACTGTTACCATCTGGGCCGTCTTTTTCTCATGGGAAACAACTCAGCCTGACCTTGACTTTTAGATAACTTTGGAATGAGTGGTGCAAGAAAAAAGGAGCCTAAAGAAAAGGAGCCCAAAGAAAAGGAACATAGAGTAAGAACCAGACAAACAACCTTAGCCACAGCATTACAGCCACGTAGATCGTCTGTGCCTATTTTACTTTCTGAGGAAGAAGCTGCATCCTTGCCAAGGGCAGGAGAAGGAGAAACTGAGGAATTACAATTGGAAGATATGGCCTCTGGATCAGCTGTTTCTATTTTAGAGAAAATCTATGAAAAATTGGAATCTTTGGACAAGAGAGTTGAATCCCTGGACAAAAAAGCTGATGAGCAAACATTTAAAATCGATCAAAACACAGAATGTCTAAATAGATTAACTGGACAAGTGGCACAGAATACACAAGCAATTGGAGAATTGAAGGAGGCTACAGGTGAAAATCGGAAATTGGCTGAAGATGCTAGCCAAAGACTTGGAAAGCTAGAAAAAGAGGTGAGACCACTCAGTAAACAAGTAGGAGAACACCAGACCTACCTTTCTATGATTGAATTACGGAACAGGGAGACTAATTTAAGGATTAGGTCGGTCCCAGAAGTGGAAGAAGACAACTTAGCTGAGTTTCTGACCAAAATATTTTCCAAGTTTTGGAACCTAGAAGAAAAAGACTTTAAAATTGTATCAGCTTTTAGGCTTGGAAGACTTACAAAGAAAGACAAACCCAGAGACTGTTTGATAACATTGAGATCAAAGGAGGAAAGGGACAAGATCCTGGGTCTGCATTACGGAAAGTCACTGGACATCTTGGACAAAAGAACTGAAATTTACAAGGACATTCCTAAACAACTTTTGGATCTTAGATCTGAGTACTTGGAACTAGCAAGACTGCTGAGGAGCAACTCTATCATCTTCAGGTGGGACTTTCCTCAAGGATTATCTTTTACTTTCAGAGGGAAGAAGATTAAAATTAGAACATTGGAAGACAGAGACAAATTTCTAAACGTGTACGGAGAGGACCTTCAAAAAGGACTTGAATTACCACCAGGGCCAGGAGCACCAGAGGCACCGGCACCCTCGGATTCTGAAGACCCAGCCAATAAGGTACCACTCCCAGAAAAATAACCAGATTTATCCAGGATGTCTCTGCAACTGTTGAGTTGGAATATAAATGGCTGCAATATTCCGGAAAAAAGGAGGAAAATTTTTCATATATTAAAAAAGGAACAATTGGACATCATTTGCCTACAAGAAACACATGTGACTAGGCTCCATAGAAAAGTGTTAATAAATAAAAGACTTGGTCAGGAATTTATATCTTCAGACACAGTAAAGAAGAGAGGCGTGGTGATCTATGCAAAAGAGAGCCTATCACCTAAATTTCTATTTAAAGATGAACATGGAAGAATTTTGGCAATCGAAATACAACACCAAGGAGAGAAGATTTTGCTATTAGGAATTTATGCACCAAACGAAGGAAAATCGGAATTTTATAAGAAGTTGCATGAGACTATGCTGGAGTATCTGGACTATGACAACATCATTATGATGGGAGACATGAACGGAGTCGTATCAACTTACATGGATAAGTCACAAAGCCAAAATGTTACGAAAGATGGCAGACTACCAAAGACCTTTTTCGAAATGACAGACAATATGGACTGGATTGACATCTGGAGAACGAAGAACCCCTTGGGAAAAGAAGGAACATTCTTCTCTGAAGCCCAGCTGACTTGGACAAGAATCGACCAAATATGGATAACTAGAGGTCTGGCACCCAAGGTCAGGAAAGTGGAAATCTGCCCAAAGACCTGCTCCGACCATAATGCATTGAAAATGGATTTGACACTTCTACCAACCGGTTCCTTTAGATGGAAGATGAATGACAATTTGTTTAGAGATCAGGAGATTATCAAGAAGGCCCAAAAAGTTTTGAAGGACTATTTTGAGATAAACATGAGGACTACGGTGGAAAAAAGAATCATTTGGGATGCAAGCAAGGCTGTGATGAGGGGGTTCTTGATACAACAGAATGCTGTTAAAAAAAGAACACAAAATGAGAGGAAAGACAAGATTTTGGAGAAAATCAAAGAGTTAGAGAAGAAGTTAAGATCGAACCCGAAGTCACAGCCGATTCTGAGAGAAATTAAACTCCATCAGGCACAATATTCCAAACTGATGAATCAGGAAATAGAATGGAAGATCAAACTAATGAGACAAAAAACTTTCGAATCAGCAAATAAATGTGGGAAACTGCTGGCTTGGCAGTTGAAGAAGAGACAAAAGTTAAATGTAGTCACAAACTTGGAAATTGAAGGAAGAAACATTCAGAACCCCGTGGAGATTAGAAAGTGTTTTCAGAAATATTTCAAAAAACTTTATACTCAAGGGCCGCAGAATGAGGCTGAGATTAAACAATTTTTGGAAAAAAACGGACTTAAAAAGCTTTCACAAGAAAATAGATCACTCCTGAACAGCAAAATAACACGACAAGAGATTGAACAAGCCATTCAGAACATGAAATTGGGCAAATCTCCAGGGCCAGACGGCTTGACCTCCAAGTATTATAAGACATTAAAAGATTATCTGATACAACCATTGATGGAGGTCAGCAACGAAATTATGGAGGGAAAGAAGGCGCCGGAATCGTGGAAGGAAGCTTTCATCACATTGATACCAAAATCGGAAACTGAGAAGACACAACTTAAGAACTACCGTCCCATCTCCCTTTTAAATGTGGATTATAAAATATTTGCAGATATTTTGGCAAGCAGACTTAAAAGAGTTTTAAACGAAGTAATTCACAAAGATCAGGCAGGCTTTCTCCCAGGTAGACATATGTTTGCCAACACAAGGAACATCATTGACATTTTGGAACTTTTGCAAACAAACATAAATACAAAAGCAGTGTTAATTTTTATAGACGCGGAGAAGGCCTTTGACAATATCTCTTGGAAATTTATGAAGGGGAATTTAAAAGAAATGGGAGTGGGACGGGGTTTTGAAAATGGGATTGATGCAATATATTCAGAACAAAAGGCTAAATTGATAGTTAACAATGTGGTTACAGAAGAGTTTAAAATTGAAAAAGGTACACGACAAGGCTGCCCGATTTCCCCTCTGCTATTCATTTCGGTCCTGGAGGTGCTCTTGAATAGGATTAGAGGGGACCGGTTGGTGCAAGGGATTCAGGTCGGAGCGAAACAATATAAACTTAAAGCTTTTGCAGATGACCTCGTCTTGACCTTGCAGGAGCCAGAATCTAGTACAAAAAGAGTATTACAACTGATTCACGACTTTGGTCGGGTGGCGGGATTTAAACTAAATAAACAGAAAACCAAGGTGTTGGGGAAAAACTTGACAGATACAGAGTCAGAACGGTTTCAGAGAGAAACAGAACTAACTGTGGTTTAAAAAGTAAAGTACCTAGGGGTAAACATAACAGCAAAAAATTTGAGTCTATTTAAGGATAATTATGAAAAATGTTGGTCTGAAATTAAGAGAGACTTGGACAGTTGGTCAAAATTTAAGCTTTCTTTGTTAGGCCGAATTGCTGCTATTAAGATGAATGTATTGCCAAAGATGTTGTTCTTGTTTCAAACATTGCAAATTGTGGACAAGACGGAGTGTTTCCGGAAGTGGCAGAGAGATATTTCTAAATTTGTCTGGCAGGGCAAAAAGCCCAGAATTAAGTATAAGATATTAACTGATGCGAAAGAAAGAGGGGGCTTCGCCCTGCCAGACTTAAAACTGTACTATGAAGCCGCAGCTTTCTGCTGGCTAAAAGACTGGCTACTTCTTGAAGACACTGATGTGTTGGATTTGGAAGGTTTTAACAATGCTTTTGGCTGGCATGCATACTTATGGTATGACAAAGTTAAGATCAATAAGGCCTTTAAGAACCATATTGTCAGGAAAGCAGTATTTAATGTCTGGACAAAATACAAAGACTTATTGGAAAACAAAACTCCGAGGTGGCTGTCCCCTCTGGAAGCCAAGGCCCGAAAAAGACCCAATATGGAGGCCAAATGGCCAAAATATTGGGAAATATTAGAAAAAGACGGTGACAATTGGAAATTGCAGAGTTTGGAGAAAATGGAGGGTAAAGTGCGAGACTGGTTACATTAGGCCCAGATTAAAGAAGTTTTTAAAAATGACAAAAAACTAGGGTTCCAGGTGGAGAAATCGAAGTTGGAGACAGAACTGTTAGAACCAAAGACTAAGGTACTATCAAGAATGTATAACTTGCTGTTAAAATGGAATACACAAGATGAACTGGTTAAATCTGCTATGATAAAGTGGGCACAGGATATTGGGCATAACATTATGTTTGAGGACTGGGAAAGGTTGTGGACCACTGGGCTGAACTTCACTGCATGTAATGCTTTGAAGGAAAATGTAATGAAAATGATATATAGATGGTACATGACCCCAGTTAAACTTGCCAAAATATACCATTCGTCTGATAATAAATGTTGGAAATGTAAGGAAAATGAAGGAACATTCTTTCACCTCTGGTGGACCTGCCCTAAAGTGAAGGCCTTCTGGGAAATGATATATAATGAGCTGAAAAAGGTATTTAAGTATACCTTCACCAAGAAACCAGAGGCCTTCCTCTTGGGTATTGTCGGCCAGGGGGTGTTAAAGAAGGACCGAACATTTTTTATGTATGCGACAACAGCAGCAAGGATACTCATTGCCAAAAATTGGAAGACTCAAGATCTACCCACACTGGAAGAATGGCAGATGCAGCTGATAGACTATATGCAACTGGCAGAGATGACCGGCAGAATCCGAGACCTGGGAGAAGAAAGGATGGAAGATTGGAAGAAATTTAAAATTTATCTACAAAAATATTGTAATTTGATTGAATGTTAAGAAGGATGCTTGATCATAAATAATAGACCACCACTAAACTAGATTGAAATTAGATGATAAGTGAGATTAAGGAAAAGACAAATCCTTTGGGAGAACTATTTGATCATATTTAAATGAGTGGATATAAGATTGAAAACAAGATGATAATTTGCTTGGAAAAACTTTTTAACAATGTAAGTGGGAGCGGGAGACGTGAGGAAGTCCAAATGAGTTATGGAATTTTGTGTATGACATAAGCATGTTGTTTGTTATTTATGCTTTTTTCTTATAAAAATCTTTAATAAATATTTATAAAAAAAACAAAGAAATGACAAGTTTCATGCAGTATATATATCCTCCAGGCACCCTCTCGGAGCCCAACCATGTCAGCCTATGTACGCAGATTGACATCACATATGTTCCTTCTCTGGTACTCTCAACCATAAAAGGATCTTCCTTCCTGTACTTCTGACCATAAAAGGATCTTCCTCTTCCTACTCTTATCTGGGAAGAGGTCATGATCTCCGGGAACACGCTTTTGGCGTTTCCCCCGGACATCAGTCCCCACGTATTTTGTGGCGAGCACATAAGATAAAGTATTGACGTGTTTTCTTTGTTCCCCTAAAGGGTCAGGGTCATCCCTTGCTGTGACTGATAAAGGAAAGAGCTTGTTTAAGCAATTGTGTCCTTATTTTGCTTTTGCTCAACAGCTCAAGTTTTACGCATTTTAAAATGCTCTCTTTTGAAAGAACAAAAGGGGGGGTTGAGTCAGTTTTAAACTTGCTACACAGAAACCCATTCCTTCACATTCACTGTTTGTTAACAGAACATTTTTTAGTATTTCCTGTAAAATTACATACCTGGTGCTTTGACCGCTTAGTCTTTTGTATGCGTCACTGAAATCAGAGCAGGGGAAACCCTCTGAGGACCCCACTGTTCATCATCAGGTGCGAAATTGAGAAGTATCAGTCAAATCTCTTCAAATTGAGTGGTGATGACCAAAAAAATTAAAGAATCGGCATTGTCTCACACTGGAGGGGAGATGGCAGTTCCAAGTTAGGAAGGAGTTGTCAACCTTTTTTAGGGGGTGGGGGTTGACTAATAATCTGTTACTGAACCAATTACTAGACTGCTTAAATTTAAATACATTTGCACTTTAACTAAAGTTGAAATATAAGTGACTTTTTGAGAGATGAAGGAAGCTGCCCCAGGTAGGGTTGGAAAGGTCTCCTGCCCAGGACCCTGGAGAGCCACTGCCAGTCAGAGTAGACAATACTGAGCTAGATGGACTAATAGCTTCCTGTGCTATTCTATGTATGTTCTCAAGTGTGAGTCAGCTGCTTTTGAAATGCCCTCCAGTTTCAAAAACAAGTTGACTATGAAGTTACTTTTCGCTGCCCCAGGCCACTGGTCCAGTGAGCTCAGTACTGTTTGCTCTGACTGACGGCAGCTTGGCAAGGGCTCAGGCAGAGAAGGGTCTCCCCCCCCCCCGCCTCCTGTGATCCTTGTCACTGGAGGTATCGGGGGTTGAACCTAGGGGTCTTGTGCATTCAAAGTATGGGCTCTACCACTGAGCTGTGACCTCTGAGCATTTGTCCTCTGTCAAAGGCATCTGCTATTATGAATAAGGGAATCTGGAAGCCTGATGGGTATAGAGACTATTATGCATGTTGGCTATCTCCCTGCCCAAGAATGAGCCTATGCCCAAATAAATTTGTTGGTGTTAAAGATGCCCCAAGAATCGATACTTCCGGGGGCGGCGCGAACGGCAGTGGCGGTCCTGTTTACCTGGTGAAGGGGAAGCTCCGCAGAAACGGGTCGTCTGCTACGGCGAAGCGGAGACCCAGGCAGGAAAACCACAGGCAGCGTTAGCACAGCGGGCACCATTTGCGCCCCTCGAAACGTCAAAGGAACCCCGTAAGGGGCTCCGGAGTGTGAAAGGGCTGGTGCAGTGCTGAGAGTCGATCGCTCTTTCTGTGGGGTGAAGCCGCGAAGCTGCTGCCGGTGAGCGCTGACCTTCTTCCTGGGACAAATTGGCTACAAAACAAGTACCCGTGAGTAAGAATAACTTTATTGATTTGGGACTAAATTACTGGAAATTTGGCTTTAAAGCGGGAGGTGCAACCAGGAAGTCCGCCTCCCGGCTCTGTACAAAGACTCAGAGCAAAGATGTTTAACTTTCTAATGCCCGGGAATTTACGTTTTTAAAGGGCACTCATCTGAGCATCGATTGAACCTAGTTTACTTCTGCTACCCGTGTATTTTACCTTTTATTTGTGGATATATCTCTTTTTCCTTGTGGATTTACAAATTCTTTGGGAGACTCCGGCAATCGGGCTGCCAGACTACTAGAGCTACAAAATTGCTAGAACTGTCAATTGGTTAGAACTGCTACAGTGGACTGTTACATTGATCTGCTACATTGGGAATTCGCACTCTTTGAGACATTGTAAGTACTCAAGGACTGGCTCTGCAAAAGACTAAAAGACTAAGAAGGTTTCTAGGAATTTTCGGCTGTTTGATACTGATATTAACATTTGAGAGACTTGAACAACTTGGTAAATTGTATGAACAGTAACTTTCTTTCTCTCAAGAATTAGTTAGTGTCTCCCTAGTGGAACATTGAAATTTGGCAATTGCTGGGGGAATTTTCCATTCAGGGGCTTGTGGATTCCCATGGGAATTGCTAATCGTGAGACTGACCTTGGCGCATAGACAGTGGTGGGATGAGTTGGAAAACAAGATCAGGCAAAGCCAAAACACAACAAACTACTATAACTTCACAGCTGCGCAGATCATCGGTTTCTATTGTCTCCGTGGCACAACAGGAAGATTTAGAGTAAGCAAGGCCTGAAGGAATGGCCACAGGTGGAGACACATCAGTATTGGATAAAATCCTTGGAAAATTAGACGATCTGTGTAAGCAAGTGAATGAACATTCAACTAAATTAGACCAAAATACAGCTAGTGTAAATAATCTGACTCAACAAGTTGGCTTAAATGCACAGGCTATTGGGAAACTCTTGGAAACCACTACTGAAAATTGCAAAATTGCGGAAGAGGCCCAACGGAAAGTGGAGGCCGTGGAACAGGAAATAAAACCTATGCGTAAACAGATTGGTGACCATCAGGCATACCTGTCCATGGTGGAATTAAAAAGTAAAGAAAATAATCTGAGATTGAGGTCAGTCCCAGAACTTGAAAAGGGAGATTTAATTGAATATTTAACAAAAGAATTTGCAGAATTTTGGTCTTTGGAAGAAGATAAGGATTTTAAAATTGTAACTGCATTCAGACTTGGAAAAGGAGGGAGGAAGGTTAAGTCTAGAGACTGCCTGATCTCCCTCAGAACAAAAGAAGAAAGAGACAAGATACTGAGTGCACACTTTCAAAAGACCTTAGAAATTCAGGATATCAACGTGGAAATCTACAAGGACATCCCGAAACACTTATTGGAACTTAGATCTGATTACAGAGATTTGGTGACACTACTGAGATGCAACAGTATCATCTTTAGATGGGAGTTCCCCCAGGGACTATCTTTTACTTTAAGGGGGAAGAAAGTTAAAATCAAAACAGCTGAAGACAAGGAAAAAATTTTGAGTGACTACGGAGAAGACCTTCAGAAAGGGATTGAAGGTGAACTAGGAGCCTTAGGACCTGGACTACTAAGTTCTGTACCCACACCTTCGGGATCTGTGGACCCCAAGAAAGTGATACCACCGCCAAAGGGAAAATAAAAACACTTCAACATGTCTCTGCAACTACTAAGCTGGAACATTCATGGCTGTAACTCCCCGAAGAAAAGGAAAAAGATATTTCATTTATTAAAAAAGGAACAATTAGATCTAATTTGTTTACAGGAAACACACGTGACTAGGCTTCACAGGAAAGTTTTAATTAATAAGAGACTGGGCCAAGAATTTATTTCATCTGACAGAGTGAAGAAGAGAGGAGTTGTCATCTATGCAAGAGAAAGCCTGTCACCAAAATTTCTTTTTTTTTTAAATAATTTTTATTAAGGTTTTCCAAATTAAAACAAATTAAATCCAATTTATACACTTCTTCCAATAACCAGGACTTCCCCCTCCCCCCCCTCTTGTGTTCCAAATCCTCTAAATAAACAATTAAATTCAACAAGTTCTTATCCCCAAATTACACTCATCGTCAATACCCCAATTTTTTCAAATTCCCATCCCCTAAGATCTGTTTTCCCTTCCACGAGTTCCCCCCTTTCAGATATAATGCAAATGAAAAGAAAATACAAAAAGAAAAAAAAGATAATTTTACAGCCTTTGGATTCCAAATTTCCCTCCCCTCTTTCCCTGTTGCGTTCCTTATATCCCTCCAATTCTAATATCTTCCTGGTGTTCCCACATTTCACTAAACCCATATCTCTCTGATTCTTTACCAGTCATTTTTAATCACAAGTGTCCAATCTTAGAAGGAGTCTATCTCAAAAAGGGGCTCATTTCTTCTATCCAGATTTTTGTATCCAGGAGTAAAAACTCCAATTTTATTTCCATAAGCTTGTCAAATCTGGATATCCCAAATGTCCCCACTTCCAGTTCTGTCCAGTTCTTGTTGTTTCCTTATTCTTGTCGGTCACTCTCCTCCTTTTTGTTTCCCTGTTCTCCCGCAGAAAGGTTCTTTTTCCAAAAGCTTCTAATTCCTCTGCAGAGGCTTGTTATTCAGGAGCAAAACATTACGTCATGTCCCTTTCATTTTCCAACAGATAAATCCATTGTTTCTTGTAGTATGTAGACCTCTGTAGACAAAATAATGTTCCATTTCTGCAGTTTCCCAGGAGGTTGAAAGTTCTGTTCAACTGTTCAAGTTTCCTAGCAAAAACACATGCAATATCCCTCAGCTCCTCTAGATGGATTACAGTAACTGAGTTCCCTTCCAGATCACATCCACCAGTCCAAATAGCTTGTTAATCCTTATTTGAAACAATTTGTATCCAATTTATATCCAAATGTAACTGGCAAAGTCCTCAAAACACCGTCTCTATTTTGTTCTTCCGTTTTGACAGCTCTTTGACAGCTGTCAAAACCTCCATTACTCTTCTCCAGGTATTCTCGCAGATCGCTTCAGGGATTCCGGGGGGGGGGGTTGCTTTTTAATGCAAATTCTCCTTTTCTCCTCCAGCTCAAACTTATAATTTTCCCTCGCGAAATTGTTAGTTCATCAAGATAGGGTTACACTCGATCTTAGTTGTCAAATCCTTTGTTTTGTCTTTTCTACAATAAAGGGGGGGCTGACTTCCTTTTTCCACCTCCCCCGTTCGCATCAAATTTTAATAATTTATCCCTCTTTTTAATCCATAGTCCAATTACTCACGGGTTTTTCTTTTGGATCCAAATTTTCAATAGAAGAAGCTAGCGCTCTCCACCGAATGGCATGCGGCTTCGCTCGGCAGGGGAAGTGGCGGACTCAAAGCACCACCCCCCCCCAGGCGCCCGTTCCTTAGCCTTTAAAAAGGCTCTTTCGCGGGCCGGGGAGGGGCGCAAAGGTGCCAGCCGAGTCACCATGTCCATGGGGCTCCGTGCCCATGGCTTTTGAGGGTCCCCGCGTCGCCGGCGCGGTAGAACCCAACCCCTGCCGAGCCGGCTCCCTCCGGAGCACGGAGGGAGCCTGCCATTCGGCGATGGCACCAACCCGGAAGTCCTCACCAAAATTTCTTTTTAAAGATGAACATGGAAGAACTTTGGCAATTGAAATCCAAGTACAAGGAGAAAAATTTTTGATCTTGGGAATTTATGCACCGAACGAGGGGAAGTCGGAATTTTACAAAAAGTTGCATGAGACAATGCTGGAGTACATTGACTACAATAACATCATTCTGATGGGAGACATGAATGGGGTGGTATCTACGAATATGGATAAAGTGCAAAGCCAAAATATAACAAAAGAGGGCAGACTACCAAAGACCTTTTTTGAACTAACTGACAATATGGACTTGATTGACATCTGGAGAACAAAAAACCCCCTAGGAAGAGAAGGGACCTTCTTTTCTGAAGCTAAAACCTTAAGGGAATGGGTGTGGGACGAGGGTTTGAAAATAGTATAGAAGCAATCTATTCGGAACAAAAAGCAAAATTGATAGTTAATAATGTGGGTGCCCTATCTCTCCATTGCTATTTATTTCGGTCCTGGAGGTGCTCTTGAATATGATTAGGAGGGACCAGTTGGTTAAAGGTGTTCAGGTCGGAGCCAAACAATATAAACTTAAAGCCTTTGCAGATGACCTGGTTTTGACGCTGCAGGAGCCAGAATCTAGTACGAAAAGAGTTTTGGAATCGATTCAGGAGTTTGGTCAGGTGGCAGGATTTAAATTAAATAAGCAAAAAACTAAAGTATTGGAGAAAAATATGACTTTAACGGAAATAGAAAAGCTTCAGAAAGAGACAGATTTAAATGTGGTGAAGAAAGTGAAATACCTAGGGATAAATATGACAGCCAAAAACCTGAACTTATTTAAAGACAATTATGAAAAATGTTGGTCAGAGGTAAAAAAAGATCTAGAAATATGGTCAAATTTGAAGCTCTCCTTGTTGGGTCGAATTGCTGCTATAAAGATGAATGTATTGCCAAAAATGTTGTTTTTGTTTCAGACCTTGCAGATTGTGGACAGGATGGACTGTTTCAAGAGGTGGCAGAGAGATATTTCTAAATTTGTCTGGCAGGGCAAAAAGCCCAGAATAAAATTTAAAATACTGACTGATGCTAAAGAAAGAGGGGGGTTTGCCCTGCCAGACATGAAGTTATATTATGAATCAGCAGCTTTCTGCTGGATGAAGGACTGGCTACTTCTTGAAAACACTGACATTCTGGATTTGGAAGGATTCAATAATGCATTTGGGTGGCATGCATATTTGTGGTATGACAAGGTTAGAGCTCATAAAGCATTTAAGAACCATATTGTCAGGAAAGCAGTTTTTAATGTCTGGACAAGATATAAATATTTATTAGAAAACAAGACCCCAAGGTGGTTGTCACCTATGGAAGCTAAGGCTCTGAAAAGACTCAATATGGAGGCCAAATGGCCGAAATATTGGGAGATACTAGAACATGATGGAGATACATGGAGATTGCAGAGTTTTGAGAAATTAAAAGATAAAGTGCGAGACTGGCTACACTATTATCAAATCAGAGAGGTCTTTAATATGGACAAGAAAATAGGTTTCCAGGTGGAAAAATCGATATTAGAAACGGAATTGTTAGAACCTAAAACTAAGGTACTGTCAAGAATGTACAACTTGCTGTTAAAATGGAATACTCAGGATGAAACGGTCAAATCAGCTATGATTAAGTGGGCACAAGACATTGGTTATAACATTATGTTTGCTGACTGGGAAGTTATGGACCACTGATATGAAATTTACGGCATGTAATGCCTTGAAAGAAAATATTATGAAAATGATTTACAGGTGGTACATGACACCAGTCAAGCTTGCAAAGATATATCATTTGCCTGACAATAAGTGTTGGAAATGTAAGGAAACTGAGGGAACATTCTTTCACCTCTGGTGGACGTGCCCAAAGATAAAGGCTTTCTGGGAAATGATCTATAATGAACTGAAAAAGGTATTTAAGTATACCTTCCTTAAGAAACCAGAGGCCTTTCTTTTGGGCATTGTTGACCAGAAGGTGTTAAAGAAGGATAGAACCTTTTTTATGTATGCAACAACAGCAGCAAGAATACTTATCGCAAAGTATTGGAAGACACAAGATTTGCCCACCTTGGAAGAATGGCAGATGCAATTGATAGACTACA
Source organism: Podarcis gaigeae (assembly GCF_964106915.1). Classification (NCBI taxonomy): domain Eukaryota; kingdom Metazoa; phylum Chordata; class Lepidosauria; order Squamata; family Lacertidae; genus Podarcis; species Podarcis gaigeae. Next base: position 2,952,962 of record NC_139690.1, read on the forward strand.
TGGAACTGGCAGAAATGACTGGCAGAATCCGAGACATGGGAGAAGAACAAACAGAAGAAGAATGGAAGAAATTTAAAGATTATCTGTAAAAACATTGTAAATTATTTGAATGTTAAAGTGATGCAGGATAGTGAGATAATGTGGCATTAGTGACAAAGCTGAAAGGAATGTGCAAAGATGTTTTATGAGTAACAAGTAAAGAAACACAGTTAAATTAATCAAATGATGGGGAATTAGAAGATAAGTGGACAGCAGTGGGAATGGTTAATTTAAAAGAAATTAAGTAATATTAAAATTAGTCAAAATAGAGGAAGAATTTGCTGAAACTAATTTGGAAATTTGAATACAGAAAAGGGAGATGTGAGGAAGTAGGGAAAGTAAGTTATATGAAATTAAGAGTTGAACTTATATATTTTCGTTTGGTTTTTGTGTTTTTTACCGTTTATTGTTTGTTGTTGTGTTGTTTTGTCTTGTTTGTTATTATAAAATCTGTTGAAACCTTAATAAAAATCTTTTGGGGGAAAAATAAAATAAAGATGCCCCAAGAATCTTTTGGGGTTTTTTATTGCAGGAGAGTTGCTATACTTAGAAAAAGACTCAAGGGTGCTCCTCCAGCATGCGGCCAGGAAAACCACACGTGGCAACGAAAGACGGGTTGTGAGCATTCCGTGGCTCCCCTTCCCACCTTTGAATCTAGCTGCTTCAGAGAATCACAGCACTGTAGAGTTCTAGTCCATCTAGTCCAACCTCCTACAACGCATGAATCACAGCTAAATGTACAATATTCCACTTTGCAGACAGTTATTGCCTTCCAAAGCAATTTGAATTAAGGGATGGCTGCTTACGGATTTATCTGGCTCACACACACACACACACACACACACACACACACACACACCAGGGAAGTGTGTGTCCGTAGGAAATCAAATTGTAGCCAGGAATGTTGCATAATTATGCTTGCAGAATTTCATTGACTAATAAGAAATAAGAAAGACTGTAATAAGAGTTGCTGCTGGAATGCTTTTGTGGCCGCAATACAAACAGATGCATTTTCCTTTATAGGAGCTTCATACTTATTTTTCCTACGGGTTGGTCCCGCATTTGTTTCTGAGGAATGAAAGGGTTATGTGCAGTGTAAATTGGACAGGCCTAATAAAGACCCACATCAAGCAGATAACCATTGACAGCATTTATTATCCAATCTGCTGGAAATGTTTTTAGCGCCCATCGTCTGTCTTGCTTTGATAAGGTGTGACATTCTCTCTCTCTCTCTCTCTCTCTCTCTCTCTCTCTCTCTCTCTCTGTCTCCCCCTTGCAGGACCTGTTGTTTAGCGTTTGTGCTCTCAATATCATCTCCACTATTGTCTGTGCTCTGGCCACTGCGATGTGCTGCATGCAGATGGTCTCCTCTGACATTCTGCAAATGGTAAGTGAATTCCAGCATGAGAATGTGCAGTTATGCGTCTATCTCTTCCCCCTTGCCTTGGTGTATCCATGCAATATTGAAGGGGCTCACCAAGGGGCAAGTCCAGATTCTCATTTCAGGGGCTTTGTGTTGGTTTGTTTGTTGGTTTGTTTGTTTGTTTGTTTACCACTATGTCATAAAAACACCAAAGTTAACAGCAATAAAACCATAATGGAAACCATATAAAATAAGTTTAAAACAGGCATCAATTTACCATCATGGAAGGATGTATTCTTAATTGGCGCATAGGCCTGGAGCAATGGAAAAGTTATCAGCTGGCATTTAAAAGCTGGCAGAGAAGAAACGTACTGAATCTCTATTGGCAGAGCATTCTGTGTGACTGGGCCAATGTCAAATGAGCCTGGGGAATGACCAAGGATGCTCCTCCAGATGATCTCATCAGCTGAGCTGTGATTCAGCATTTGATCTCTTAGAAACTGTTGAATGCTGCTATTCTGTATTCATAGCTCCCATTTCCTCTTATGTAATCCAGCTGTACCCAACCTGGTCCTCTCCAGATGTTTCTGGACTCACAACTTCCATCAGTCTCAGCCCTCAAGGCAAATGACTCACCAGCCTCCTCATTTGGCCCATGAGGCTTTTTTGGCTATGTCGTGCCCACCTGGCATTTTGGCCTGCAGGGGTGGGGGAAGTCCAGACTGGCAGCTGCAGTTCCCCAGCTAGGGTGGGATGCCTCCTCCAGTCAGCCCCCTCCAGTCTCCTCTAGTCAGCAGGGCTCATCTTAGAATAATAGATTCTGAGATTCTCCAAAGAACTGCACTGAACAAATAAATACTGTGTCTGACATGGTGCCTCTCAGCTGTTGTGGGAATCCAGCTGCCATCAGCCCAGCCAGCATGGTCAATGGTTAGGGATAGTGAGAATTGTAATCCAAAGACAGCTGGCGGGCAATGTGGAAGGCACCACATTGGCCAGCCTTGCTCTGCTCTGATGCAGCTTATGTGCTGCACATCAAACAGCAACACAAGTGTGAATCAGCCAGGGGAGGAAGAAAAGGGAATTGTTTGGCGGTGGCTTATTTTTTGGCCCATTTATAAACTCTGTTGTTAACAAGGTAGTTTTTAAGGTCCAGCTTAATAATTGATGGGAATGAGAGTAGAAAAATTTCTGAGATTTGTGTGTACGTGTGTGCTAAGGAACATGCTGAGCGGTAGGGGGTGTTGCTGAGTCAAGTACAGTTGCTTTTCTTATCCATACCTTTACAGGTTTTTGCTCTGCATTTTTTCTTTTTCTTTTTGCTGCATGATAGAAAGTGCTGATAAAGGAGATCCCTCCATTTCCTCTGAAAAGGAGCTTGAGGTGTTGTGCATGTTCCAAGCAAGTGTCCTTGTGAAAAGCACTCCCAGGCGCTTAGAGCAGTTAGTGAGAGCGTCCTTTTCTTTTGGAACATTCCCTCTTGTGGGAAACAGATGTTCCAAGCATCCACTCTTCTCCTTCTCCAGTGTGGAGGAGATGAAGGGGGTGTCAGTGGAGCGGCTCTAGGTGTTTGAAGGATGGGTCAAGCAGGTCTTGCTCATGGCAGGTTTCAAGCAGAGCCCACATCTTACAAGGGCAAAGGAACACTAGGGTCCCTTCATGCAAATTAAAAGCATGAAAGTCAAGTTAAAAGTTAACAAGTCAGATGCATAAGAAAACACAACAGCACCCTCCCTAGAATTCTAAGATTTTTGTTTATGTTCTACCTTTTCACCAAATGATGACCCTCCTTTGCCTTAGTGGTTCACATAATCAGTCCTAAATGCCAACCCTTCTTCCTCTGTCAGCGGTTCTACGCCTTAGCAACACAAAACCGGCATATATCATCACGGCCATCCAATCTCTTTCCACGCTTCGTGAGTCACCTTCTGTCTTTACGACCTGCATGCTCAGTAATCCCCTCAGCATCAATTCTTTGCCCTTAAATTACGAGTTGTGCTTGTGGTATCCTGGGTCTGTCGCTTAAAGGTCCTGCTGAACTGAAGGCATGAACTGAACCAGAAATCGCACCCTTTGCTAAGCTTGGCTTAAATTTACCGTAGGATTGGAAGTGGGATTAGTTTAAACTTGTCAAGCCTCAAGGAATATTACTTCTCATTTTCTTCTGAGAGCAGCCCTCACCTGAACTATATGTAGCACCTTAAAGACCAACTAAGTTAGTTCTTGGTATGAGCTTTCGTGTGCATGCACACTTCTTCAGATACCAGGTATCTGAAGAAGTGTGCATGCACACGAAAGCTCATACCAAGAACTAACTTAGTTGGTCTTTAAGGTGCTACTGGAAGGAATTTTTTGTTTGTTTGTTTTGACTATGGCAGACCAACACGGCTACCTATCTGTAACTGAACTATATGGTAAACTTGCTCAGTGTATCTTGAGAAGTAGGAATTAACAAGAGGAGCCTGTGACAAAATATTGTTGTCACATTGCATTCTCCAACCTGGTGCCCTCCATAAATTGCTGGACTACAACTCCCACCAGCTCCTGCCATAATAGCCAAAGGCCAGGAATTATGGGAGTTGTAGCCCTGCATAGTCCAGAGGGCCCCAGGTCAGGGGAAGTTTATGGTTCCTCCCTCAGTTGCAGGATATTCCCGTTGAGGGTGCTGCCTGTTCCTTCATCCCCACCTCCAGGTTTGAAGGACTGTGTTCAATGTCTGGATTACGAGAATAATAATTCATTGTGGGTCTCATTAGGTTCTATTTCACTGAACAGCCTGCCTCTCAGTTTTCTACTTTTGAATACATTCATCAACAGATCTTCTGGTAGAGATGACCATAGTTCAGTAACAGAACACATGCTCTGTGTGTAGAAGGTCCCAAATTTACTTCCCAGCATCTCCCATTAGAGATGAAGCGTCAGGTGTTGGCAAAGGCCTCTCTCTGCCTGGGAGTCAATAGGTCCTTGTTGTGTTCAGGCACAGGAATTATCTGTGCACTGTTCATTCAAAGGCAACCCACAGCCTGCACCCTACCCCAAACTCTTAGGCTCAAGCAAAACCCTGAGACAGGCAGAAATTTGTTGCCTTCCTGAAACCTCCATGAGCCAGAAATCAAGCCAAGGGCCAACAATCTGTTCAGTTGCCTCATAATGCCAGAGAGACTGGACTTCCAACACTTCTCATGGAAGTGATATCTTAAATTCAGAATATATATCAGGGATCCAGAGACTCGGTTCACAAAAAATGTGGAGGATTTATAACTCTTATAACACTTTCATGGGGATTTAATTTCACATCTCTAGAAATAGGAATGCAATATTAGGGTGCAGGATGAAAGTTATTGGCGCTTCCTGCTGCTTAATCTTACAAAATACTTTCTTTTTAACAGCCACACATTTCTATCAGAAGGAAGGGAATGGTGGCCTCAAATGACCCAGAGGACCTAGGAACGGAGTCCCAGAAGGATAGGGACCAAAATTGTAGGGACATTTGGGGGAAATGTGGAGACAGACTTGGGGGCAAGGCAAGCTGTGGAATCAGGTAAGGAATCAGACAAAACAGTAGAGAGGAGAAGAAGAGTGAAAGGTAGGTTTGCAGCCAGGTGAGCAGTCTGAAGGCACCACTGGTGTCAGGAAGACTAAGAGGCAAGGAGAGCGGAGGTCAAGAACGGCATGTGTTACCCAGGGAGCGGATGTTGGGAGCCAGCAGAGACAGCGCACATACACACACAAACTTCTTTTTTAAAATCAAATATGTCCTTATTTCCTTTTTGTTACATAGGTAGAGAAAACAGTTACAAACTTTGAGAAAAATGATAAGGAAGACTCTACCATATATTTTAGGGGAATTTGTCCTCTACGTACCATATTGGCCTGAATATAAGCCACACTCGCACATAAGCTGCACCTTTAAAATTCAAGGGGTAAAAAAGAAAAAAAGACAGTACCCAAATATAAGCCGCTCCCTTAAAATTGCCGGCGCAGGTAAGTGATGAGCGCTCTTCCCTGGTGCTCTCCCCTTGTGGTTGTCCACCTGCAGGGGCGTGAGTGTGGCGTACCCACTTCCCAGCTGGTTTGCGTCGCACTTATTTCTCAGCTCCCCCCCCCCCCGCTAATATCTATCCTGTAACGGGTGGGAGGCAGTGGCACCCCAAAAAAACTTTTCGGCTGCAGCAGCGGTGTTTGGGGGCAGTGCACAGGCTGCCTGGCGACTTTCCCCCTTTTACGATTCCTCCATCCGCAGCAGTGGCACTTGCAGGGTTGCATAAGGTTGCGAATATAAGCCACACTCTAACTTTGCATGATCAGAATTGGGGGGGGGCCTTATATTTGGGCCAATACGATATTTGGATGCTCTCGAGATACTGGGATGAGGGTTCCCGAGGTGGGGCAATGGTCGTTGTCATCACTTGACTGGCGGATACCATTTTGAATCAAGATGGTGACCAGAATGTGACTTTGGTGTGACACAAGCTGTGTTTAGTATAGGTTTGGTCACCTCTTGTGATATCATCACCAAACTTGCCATGAGGGTTCCCAAGATGAGATAGAAGACTCTGTCGGAAGCCGCCCAGAGTGGCTGGGGAAACTCAGCCAGATGGGCAGGGTATAAATAATAAGTTGTTGTTGTTGTTGTTGTTGTTGTTGTTGTTGTTGTTGTTGTTGTTGTGTGACAAGTCAAAATTCACAAATTACACTATCCATTTAAAAATCACAATATTGTTGGTTTCTACAATTTCCTGGGAAGCTCCATGCACCCACTCTTCAGAAAGACAAAAAGAGAAAAATAAGTAATACAGTGGCATGATAGGTAAGTAGCACTGCATACCTTACGGGAGAAAGCACCTCTAAGCTAAAACTGTAAAAACCCAGTATAAATACTATATGAGATATACCAAGTCAATCACTGTCCTGATATGCCCAATCAGTGACAGACTGCTACCTGCCCCCCAGCAACCCTCGTGCTGAGTTTGGAGGTGCTATCCGAGAGGCGGCCAAGCCTTTGCCAAAAATGGGTATAGTCATTCCAAAGTCGTGTTTTGGTCTGCCGTCATGATTTATAGTATTATTATTATTGTTGTTGTTAATAATAATTATTATTTATTTATTTATACCCCCTCCCATCTGGCTGGGTCTCCCCAGGCACTCTGGGTGGCTTCCAACAAAATATTAAAATAAATTATTCTATTAAACATTAAAAACTTCCCTAAACAGGAGCTGCCTTCAGAGGTCTTCTGAAAGTCTGGTAGTTGTTTTTCTTTTGGCCATCTGGTGGGAGGGCGTTCCACAGGGCGGACACCACTACCGAGAAGGCCCTCTGCCTGGTTCCCTGTAACTTGGCTTCTCGCAATCGGGAACCGCCAGAAGGCCCTCGGTGCTGGACCTCAGTGTCCGGGCAGAACGATGGGGGTGGAGACACTCCTTCAGGTATACTGGACCAAGGCCGTTTAGGGCTTTCAAGGTCAGCACCAACACTTTGAATTGTGCTCGGAAACATACTGGGAGCCAATGTAGGTCTTTCAAGACCGGTGTTATATGGTCTCGGCGGCCGCTCCCAGTCACCAGTCTAGCTGCCGCATTCTGGATTAGTTGTAGTATGGTTTATGGTGTTCAAAAGCCAATGAAGACCCCTGCCCCACCTTAGGATCCCTTGTGCTGAGGGTGGCAATGATATCTCTAGAGGTGGCTGAACGTAGGTGTCAGGGGTTCAGAAGGAGAGACACAGGAGGGGGAGCAAATGGAGAGTGAGGAGGAGGAGTACGAGGGGGGCGCAGGCAGTGACAATGGCCAGAGTTATTCCACAAGCCTCTCTAGCGAATCGGAGGACTCACAGAAGGGAGCGCCGGTGGCCAGAGCGAGGGGGGCTCCAGGGGGGAAGCCCCAGGAGGAAGGGGCCAGTGGGGAGTCCCTGAGCAGCAGTTGGAGATCAGGACCAGCGTCTCCACCAGAGCGCAGTGGGGAGGGGGAGTCCCAGGAGTCGGGACCAGTGTCCTCACCACCAGAGGGAGGAGAGGAGTCAGGTTTGGCAACGCCCACATCAGGAAGCGGGGAAACGGTCAGAAGGAAAGTCACCGGCTGGGCGCGCGCGCCAAGTTCAAATGTATAGGAGCGCGGCACAGCGGGGAGCCCGGGAAGGGAGCCAGGTCCTAAAGCCCGCCGGAGGGAGGGGCAAGACTCAGGAGGCTCAGCGTCAGAGGAGTCCAGGAAGGAGGGAACCCCAGAGGGCAGAAGGACCCAGCGAAGGAAAGAGCAGCGCAAGAGGTGGAGCCGGGCTAGAATCTTAAACTGGTGTGGGTGGAGCAGTGAGTCAGAGGGGACTTAGCCGGTCTAGCGTGGGTCTGCGCGCCCAGAGCTTGGAAATGGAAACTAAACTTTAATAAAGACTTTTGTATATAACATCCACTGGGCGTTGGTCCTCTGTGAGCTGGGACCTAGCGGCAGTCCTGACAGTAAGTCCCCTCACTTTTTCCACCAATTTTACAACCTCGTGGAGTGTGGGAAAGCAGCGAGGGGTGAAGATTGGTGCTTCGCGAGCTCACGAAAACCAGGGAAATGACTACCGAAGAGAAGATAGCGAGTCTGCAAAACGCAGTGACACAGCTGACTGCAGAAATTGCGGCGTCCAGAAAGAAGGAGCAGGAAGCAGCTGTTAACTGCCAGGATCTGCGAACCAGGTTAGAAGTGCTAACTACACAGAGGCTACCGGCCACCAGACCAGAAGGGATTGGGCTGGGGAACAGAGGAGGGAGCCTTGTGTCTCACTTCAGTGGGGACCTGCAGGAGTATCCTAACTTCAGAGCAGATGTACTATATGCACTGCAGCTGCTTGACAAGGACTTTAAAAATGAGGAAGAAAGAGTGGGATTTATTGTTTCGCATTTACGGGGAGAGGCGAAAACGTGGCTGCGCAATCTCTGGAGAGATAAGGATCCAGCCCTCCAAAATGCGGGTGCCTTCCTTAAAGTGATGGATGCGTGTTTTTTGTCTGAGATTGATGTGGATATCGCTAGGAAACAGATTCACGGACTAAGACAAGGTAGAGCCACTGTAAGGCAACATCACTCACGCTTTTTTGCATTGGTGAACGCACTGGGGTGGGAGAGAGATTCGCCTGCCGTCAGAGATCTTTTCTGGGAGGGGCCGAACGGAGCTGTGAAAGACGAAATTGCAAGGGGGGAGAGACCCCAAACCACCAAGGACATTGTGGAGAGGGCACTCACCATTGGGGTTAGGCTGGAAGGATGCTCTTGGGACAAAGAGGAAGGGCATTGGGGCCGCACGCCAACGAAAGCACCACCCCCCTTTCCCAAGGAAGCGGCGCGCGCTCGATCCATGCCTCCGCTGGGAGGAGGAGAGGAGCCGATGGAGATAGGTGGTGCTAAGGCTCAGTCCACAGCCAGAGCCCTAACGCCGGGAGCAGTCAAAATGAAGCCTCCTAGAGGGACCAGGAAGTGCTACATCTGCGACAGTGCTCAGCACATGGCGAAAGAGTGTCCCCAGCGGTTTCACAAGCACACTGCAGCCGCAGCGACAGTAACAGAAGCAGTTCAGCAGAGTGAATCACAGCAGGAAAACTCCACTGTCTGGCTGGAAATGGAGTCACTGGGGGCCAGCCAGACAAGTCAGTGAAGCAATCCCCAGTAATGTTACAGCCCACAGACCCCCTCCCACCCAAACCAGTAGTGCAGCTCACCGCATCCCTTCAACTTCCCAATGGGCTCACTGTGGAAATCCCCATTACGATTGACTCTGGGAGCAATGCAGATTTTATAGGCATGGACTTCATCCAGCAACATGGCATAGCCCTTCTGCCAGCGACGGTACCTCTGAACGTCGTCACGGTGGACGACAGGGAGCTACTGGGAGGGCAAGTGCTGCAGCAGACGCCGCCAATGGTGATGCGCATTGGTAATCACCGCGAAGTCATCAGCTTCAACGTCACCCGCCTGTCAGACACGCCCATTGTGTTGGGCATGAGTTGGCTGGACAGGCACAGCCCGGCATTGGCATGGTACCAGCGTCAACTGACCTGCTCCTCCTACTGCGCAGAACACTGCATCCTCGCTAACCAAGAAGATGAGGGGCACGAAGACGGACCACAGCTGCACTTAGGCATGTTGCAAGCGGTACCCAACAAGTACAAAGAGTTTTTGGAGGTCTTCTGCGAGAAGGAAGCGGACAAGCTGCCTCCCCACAGACCCTACGACTGCAAGATTGACCTCCTGCCGGGGGCGACGCTGCCGACTGGGAAACTATATTCCATGTCTGAGGATGAATTGCAGGAACTCAGGGAGTTCATAGATCACAACTTGAAGCGGGGGTTCATCCGAGAATCCAAAGCAGTGGGGGGCAGTCCCGTGTTTTTTGTGAAGAAGCGGGACACGCCCCAAAAGAGGCTTGTAGTTGATTTTAGAATTTTGAATTCAAAAACCAAGCCCACAGCCTTCCCCATGCCCAAGATCGATGACCTGCTGGCGACGGTGCGGAAGGGGCGCATCTTTACCAAGTTGGATCTACGCGGAGCGTACAATCTCATACGCGTGAGGGAGGGTGACGAGTGGAAGACGGCCATGTTTACGCCGCTGGGCACCTATGAATATAGAGTTATGCCTTTTGGATTACAAAATGGCTCCCACTGTTTTCAAGCATTCATGCATCATGTCTTGGCGGGTCTTCTCTACAATAAGTGCGTCTGCTTCCTGGACGACATCCTCATCTTCTCGGAGTCGCCGGAGGCTCACGAGAGAGATGTCAGGGAAGTACTGCAGCGGCTGCGGGAGCACCGGCTTTACGCCAAGCTGGAGAAGTGCCAGTTCGACAAGACGGAGGTGGACTTCCTGGGCTACAAACTGTCCGACAAGGGACTCGCCATGGACAGTACCAAGGTACGGGCAGTGCTGGACTGGAAGAGCCCACGCAATCGAAAGGAAGTCCAGAGGTTTGTCGGCTTTGCCAACTTTTATCGCAAGTTCATCAAAGGTTTCGCCATGCAGACAGCGGCCATCACTGACACCCTCAGTTCCAAGAAGAAGAAGTTCATCTGGACGGAGCAGGCAGAGCAGTCCTTTCAGAAGCTCAAGCACCTCTTCGCGTCCGAGGAACACCTGCTACACGTGAACCCCAGCAGGCCCATGAGAGTGGAGACGGACACGTCAGACAGGGCCGTGGGGGCCGTCCTGTTGCAGCAAGACCACCAGGGGGACTGGAGGCCGTGCGCTTTCTACTCCAGGAAACTCAGCAAGTCGGAGCAGAATTACACCATCTGGGACAGGGAGTTACTGGCCATACATGCAGCCTTCAAGGCGTGGCGGCATTTCCTCGTCGGGGCCAAACACACGGTGCAGGTCCGTACAGACCATAAGAACTTGGAGTACTGGCGCACGGCGAGGTTCCTGAACCAGAGACACATCCGCTGGGCGGAGTTCTTTGCAGATTTCGACTTCAGAATACAATACATCCCTGGAAACAACAACATCATGGCGGACGCGCTGTCCAGGAAACCGCAGTATCTCGAAGAAGAGGCGCCGGCGCCGGCCAAGCATATTTTCGCACCAAAGGCGTGGGCATGCGCGTCAGCCACGGTGGACCTGGACGCGGTGCGTCGCGCGCTGCAGACGGACTCCTTCGCGCGAGCCAAGATGGAGGAGGTGCGTAGTGGCAAGGCGAGGGACGACGACTTCCAAATACGCGACGGCCTGCTCATCCGCAAAGGAGCCCTCTACGTGCCGGGAGACAACCTCCGCGCGAGGGTCCTGCAACAGCTGCACGACGCGCCCAGCGCGGGACACTTCGGCAAGGAGAAGACGGTGGACCTAGTAGCCAGAGACTTTTGGTGGCCCAAGATGAGGGGGGATGTCGCGGAATACGTCAGGAGGTGCGACACCTGCCAAAGGGCCAAACCAGTACACCAGCCGCCGGCGGGCCTCTTGGAACCGCTACAGACACCGTTCGAACCGTGGGAGAGGGTGGCCCTGGACTTTGTCACGGATCTGCCCAGCTCGAGAGGCAAGACGGCAGTACTCGTGGTAGTAGACTTGTTCACCAAGATGGCCCACTTCATTCCTTGCGCGAAGGTGGCCACAGCCGAGCAGACCGCCAAGCTGTTTATAGACCACGTGTTCAAGGTGCACGGCCTACCACGGTCCATCCTGTCCGACAGGGGGCGCCAGTTCATCTCCAACTTCTGGCAAAAGCTGATGGGTTTCCTGAACGTCAAGGTCAGCCTGGCGTCGGCACGACACCCGCAGACTAACGGACAGGCGGAGAGAGTCAACGCCATCATGCAGCAGTACCTGAGATGCTACGCGAACCAGCAGCCCTCGACCTGGGTGGACTACCTACCACTAGCCGAGTTTGCCTACAACAACACGAAACACGTGTCCACGGGGGTGACACCGTTTTTCGCCAACAATGGGCGGCATCCCAGAACCTTCCCGGGTTTAGAGAAAGTGAGGGAGGGGGAGCCGCAGGGAGCAGAGGCCGTGGCAGCGGAGTTGCAGGAGATCCACGAGCAGCTCAGGAGGCAGTTAGAGATGGCGAAACAGGCTTACAAAGTGCAGGCAGACCGACACAGGAGGGTTGGGGAAGACATCCGGGTAGGAGACTGGGTCTGGTTAGCAGCCCAGGCAGTTCCGGCCAGATCGTTGGCCAAGAAGAAGCTCGGGCACAATCAGCTAGGGCCTTACCAAGTAGAGGCGCAGATCAACCCAGTGGCCTTCCGGTTAACACTCCCGGAGGGGTCCAGAATGCACCCGGTCTTTCATAGATCAGTGCTCACACCCTACAAAGAGCCCCACAGGTTTCAGGCACCAGGGACAGCACCAGACCCGCTCAGGGAAGCGCCCAAAAAGGGGGGGTCGCTGAGAAGGTGGCCATTCAACGAAGCCACTGAGATTTTAGACTCAAGGTGGGGGGAGGACGGGATTGAATATCTTCTCGCCACAGAGGACACCCCGGCCAGCGCCAACAGGTGGGTGCCGGATTACGCATTGGAGGAGCAGTTACTCAAGGAAGAATTCCATACACTTTTCCCGCACAAGCCTATGCCGGCGGGCTTTTTCGATGATTGACTGTTCACACTCACACTCTCGGCCAGCACTTTCCGGGGTTTCTCGTCAGCGGAGGACTCTGCTCCGGGAGGCAGCTCCCCAGAGGGCTCGCTCTCAGGTTTTGGCACGGGGGGATCTTATTGGTGGGAGGACCAACCCGAAGTGGGATGGCGCAGAGACGTGCCGGAGGGACCCTGCGAAGTGGTGTCACCTCAGGCGACAGGGGGAGAAGGGGTTGTGAGTGATTTGGGGGCGGCCTCAGATTTCGAACACACCGCCCAGGAGATGGAAGCGGAGGGAATCGCAGTCGACGAGCCCATGGAGGACTTTCCGGACTTATCACGATGGCTGCACGCCTCGGGGGACGAACTGTATCCTGAACTCACCCCGACAACTCTAGAGCACCCGGAACCCGCACCTGAAGAGGGGGAGGGGGGCTTCGAGGGGGGGATGGATGTCAGGGGTTCAGAAGGAGAGACACAGGAGGGGGAGCAAATGGAGAGTGAGGAGGAGGAGTACGAGGGGGGCGCAGGCAGTGACAGTGGCCAGAGTTATTCCACAAGCCTCTCTAGCGAATCGGAGGACTCACAGAAGGGAGCGCCGGTGGCCAGAGCGAGGGGGGCTCCAGGGGGGAAGCCCCAGGAGGAAGGGGCCAGTGGGGAGTCCCTGAGCAGCAGTTGGAGATCAGGACCAGCGTCTCCACCAGAGCGCAGTGGGGAGGGGGAGTCCCAGGAGTCGGGACCAGTGTCCTCACCACCAGAGGGAGGAGAGGAGTCAGGTTTGGCAACGCCCACATCAGGAAGCGGGGAAACGGTCAGAAGGAATGTCACCGGCTGGGCGCGCGCGCCAAGTTCAAATGTACAGGAGCGCGGCACAGCGGGGAGCCCGGGAAGGGAGCCAGGTCCTAAAGCCCGCCGGAGGGAGGGGCAAGACTCAGGAGGCTCAGCGTCAGAGGAGTCCAGGAAGGAGGGAACCCCAGAGGGCAGAAGGACCCAGCGAAGGAAAGAGCAGCGCAAGAGGTGGAGCCGGGCTAGAATCTTAAACTGGTGTGGGTGGAGCAGTGAGTCAGAGGGGACTTAGCCGGTCTAGCGTCGAGACGTGGGTCTGCGCGCCCAGAGCTTGGAAATGGAAACTAAACTTTAATAAAGACTTTTGTATATAACATCCACTGGGCGTTGGTCCTCTGTGAGCTGGGACCTAGCGGCAGTCCTGACAGTAGGGAACAAATGGACAAATCGTTTTCTAAAATATATACTAGATTAGACTAGACTCCCTCCTCCCCTCTCTTTGTCTGTAAACTATGAGATACCTTTACCAACTTGTGCCCACTCAAGTGCTTCATTTGGCAGAATTGGCACTAGTACAGGTTCCTCATAATGCCCTTTCTGCATTTGTACGAACTCAATCATTTAGTGTGGCAGCACATACACTTTGGAACTCCCTGCCTGTTGAGATCAAGCAGGGGCCTTCACTCTACTCTTTTCAGTTTCAACTCAAAACATTCTTGTTTAGACAAGTCTGCTCAAATGCTTAAAATGCTTAAAAATGCTTAAAAGTCTGCTGTGAATTTAACCTGCTGTAGTATTTTTACTTTTTGTATGTTTTAAATTATTGTTGTAAATTTTACTTTATAATATTATTGTTTTATCTTTTTGTAAACTGCTTTGAGGCTTTTTTCTACAGCCGAATCTTGTGGGAAAGGGGCTTACAAAAATGGGTGACGATGATGAAGATAATAATGATGCTGATTGTGTGTCATAGTAATTAGAAGGAGGTACCATTCCATCTAATGCTGAACTGAACATACATTACGCAGTGATTCCTTACTCCTATACGGGTGTTCTTTGGAAATGTGTTTTTGCCTTTTGTCTGACTAGCGGCTGATGTGCTTTCTCCTGCTGCATGAACTTCCTAGAAGCTATTGAGTGCTGTTCCTAATGCATCTTGAATCTCCTGCTTGTATCACACAGTTCCTGCCGCAGAGGTCTCATTCTGCCAACCCTGACTGTATGACGCCCCATGGGACTATCTTGGGGCACCAGGCCTTGGATTTTGATGAGTTCATCCCTCCAATTCCACCCCCACCCTACTATCCACCCGAGTACACATGCACTCCTGTGATAGAAGCACAAAGGTAAATTATTTCTTTAGCCTGTGACTAACCGTTCACACAAGAGAGATGAATGAGCTGGTACTCAGCAAAGGGTTCTTGGTCTGCTGCCCTGTCCCCAGACAGCAAAGAGGGATTCTTCCAGGGCTGCTGCTGGCTTTTAAAGATAGCAATGCACTCTTGGGAGCCGCTGGCTCAGTTCAAATAGGCAGCATTTTCATTCATTCATTGTAGATGTTCTTAGTAGGTCTGTTCCTTAAGTTCAGAGGGAGTCTTAGCTGATAAATCCTACAACATTTAGTTAATTCATTGAGTGCAGCGTAAATTGGCATGCCTTTGCAAGAAGCATGCCATCTTTTGTCTTTAGATGACCCAAATGCATCAGAGCAGGAATAATCTTGAAAGAGGCATTCCCTCCTGTGGGTGAGTGAAAGGGGGATGCCTCTGCTAAGGGGTTTCTTGTCCTCTGCACTTTTAAGAAGTAGCTGCCTTCAAAAAGAAATCAGATTTTTTAATAGAAATGTCTGCCATCCAATTAATCAGGTCACATCTTTCATCTGAGCAAAAGTTGATTTAATCGATTGAACTGATTTGTTGATTAAATGTTGAAGCCGCAGTTGTTGATGGCTTTCTCTGTTGCTGATTATTGTGTGTCGTTGTGTGTGTGCTTGTTTAGAGGGCTCCACCTGGCCTTTCCTCACTCACCCTTTGGCGCTTTGTACGAGGTTGCCATCAACAGCCCTGGAATGCTCTATCCATCTGAGCTGCCCCCTCCCTATGAAGCAGTTATTGGACAAAGCCCAGCCAATCAGGTGAGAGAGACCACTAGGGGGAGGATTTTGTTTGTTTGTTTGTTTGTATGTTTGTTTAAAAATTATTCATATACTGCTATGTCATTTTTTAATTTAAAAAAATCCAAGTGGTTTACAGCAATAAACTATAACACTGTACAACGAAAACCATCAAAAATAAGTTAAAAGTAGAAATCAGGTAACTATTGTGGAAAGATGCCTTCTTCATGGCCTGCATAGTCAGGAGGCCTTTGAAACTTGCCCCAGAAGGTGTGCTGAATCTCAGGATTGGGCCGATGACACTAAAGGCTCCGTTTCTGATTGTCCATTGAGCCAGCTCAGGGAATGACCAACGACACTCCTGCTGGTGATCTCAGTGATCAAGCTGGGATAGAAGGGTTCAAGGAATTCAGGATCTGATCACTCTTCATCTGTGCCCAACCTGCCCAACCCAGCTTTTATCAGTCTCAGCCAGCATGATCAATGCTCAGGCATTTTGGGAGTTTAGGGGGGGGTGACAGTTTGAGGAAGGCTAATGTAATTCCATGTAAATGGGGAGCAAGATTAAATCACATGATCAGAACCAACTCTTCTTCAGGAAGAGTTAGACAGGGATTGAATCTGGGACCTTCTTCATGCAAAGCACGTGCTCTCCCAGTGAGCTACTGCCCTTTCCTCAGATGGCAAGCAGCAACCTAAGCAGGGATGGGCAACTTTTTCCCTTTTTTCCTGCCACAGGCCAACAGTGGGTAGTACCAGAGGCAAAGGCCTACTGGATCAAAGACTCTCCTGCTTCCATGTTCACCATGTTGGACTGGAATTCTGAGTACAAGTCAGGTCTGCCCCTTAGGGCTCAATGGAGCAGTGAGATCCCTGTGGAGCATGCTCCATCGGCCTGGAGATGGCACAGGGACGGGGTCTGATGTCAGCATATGACCGCAGAGATGCTGGTTCAGGATCCAGCATAGCTCCATGGGACTTCCAAATCAACATGCACAAGTCTAGGCTGTGAGCAGCTAAATCTTGAGTGATTACTTTGATGTTGAATGCTCTGGTTCCATTAGCTTCCGCTCCTGATTTTCTTTTCTTTGCTATTCACAGGTCACCGCTGTGGACCAGCAAGTCACAGAGCCCAGTCTGGGTGAGAGAAACACCACAGCAGGCTTCAGCAGCCAAGGTGATCTATGCACTGCTCATTCATTGGCACAGGGCTCATGCCCACTTTGATGCCTGTACTTGTGACCACAGGCCACCTTGGCTGTGACTCTGGGAAGACCTGCTCCCTGCCTTGCAGGCCTTTTCCACCTGGCCTGGGGAAGGCGGGCCCAGACTGACTCCAGCTGCAAAAGCTGAGGCTGCTGAGCAGACATTTGGGTTGGGGTTTTGTCAATATTAATTTTTTGTATCTTTATTTTTAGATCTTATTGTGATTTATGTGGCCATTGTTCAATTTGGCTGTGTACTTTCTGAAGTGTTTTATTTATTGTTTATGACATTTTTGTAATGTTTTGTAATTATGTAAATCTTTTCATGTTGTAAACTGCCTTGATCATGGTTTGAACCAGTGCTTTTTTCCTAGAAAAATAGGTGCCTGTACTCACCATGAAGTTCCAGTTACAGATAGGTAGCCATGTTGGTCTGCCATAGTCAAAACAAAACAAAATCCTTCCAGTAGCACCTTAAAGACCAACTAAGTTAGTTCTGGGTATGAGCTTTCGTGTGCATGCACACTTCTTCAGATACCTGAAGAAGTATCTGAAGAAGTGTGCATGCACACGAAAGCTCATACCCAGAACTAACTTAGTTGGTCTTTAAGGTGCTACTGGAAGGAATTTTTTTTGTTTTCACCATGAAGTTATTAGAGTAAGTGCCACACTTTTTGACAACCACAAAAAGAGGTGCTGGTACTGCATACCCTTGAGTGCCCCCTGGAAAAAAGCTCTGGTTTTAAGCATGGAAAGGCAGCGTACAAATAACATGAGGATGATGATGATGATGATACTGTACCTGGCAGCTGAAATCACAAAATCAGAGGCAATTAAGAGAGGTTCAGTGCTGCATTAGATCTGCACCAGGCAAATTCGTGTGTGGGACTCATTGCTTTATCTTGTGCTCGTCAAAGGATGTGCCTGCAAATGCCAGCCAGCTCCAAATATGGGAAAACTTCATTTAACCTTCCTTGGGGTTTTCCTTAGAAGAGGACATGGAGAGTTGCTTGGAGGAAGAACACCACTAGACAAATGAAGGAAAATAGATGAGTTTCCCAAGAATTTAAGAAATCTGGGAAGTTTATCTGAAAACAAGTGAATCACCCAAAGGAACAAAGACTTCTTTTTAGAGCACAGGCTTCAGGATTCAGGGCTACATGAGAAACATAATGATCAAGAATGTTGCAGTACCTTCAGCTCAGGGTCCCAGGGTGGATTACAGCTTTAAAACACAATTTAAAAACAATTTAAAACAACTTACAGTCATAAGGCAGGTGGGTCCAAAAAATATAAGGGTAGGGGTAAAGAGGTGCATCTGCAGCATTCTCTAAAAGCTGTATAATATAGGTGTCAGGTGCACTTATGTGGGGAGGGAGTTCCACAACGTAGGGGCCACCGCAGAGAAGGCTCTCCTGGGTTGCCACCCCCTGAACCTATGAGGACAGAGGAACTACCAAGAGGACCCCTCTCTGCTGAGCTCAGTACCTGAAAGGGTCTTTAGCAAAGAAGGGGGTCTTTCAGATATTTGGGGCCTGAATTTGGGGTCTGAATATTTAGGGCACCTTGAATTGAGCCGGGAAATAAAGTGGCAACCAGTGCAGCTGATTTAAACCAGGTTGGCACTTTATGACACTACTCCTCTGTTCATTTGCATTTTTGATGGTATCATAAAACCAGGTTGGCCTGGGCTCAATAGTGGCACTGCAGCAGTTTCTGACTCGGCTCTGTTTTGCAGCCTCGGCAGACAGCACTTCGCACGTGGCCTCTGAAGCAGCTGACACCCCTGAGCACCTCAGCGACTCCTCAGAGGACCTCTGTTCCCTGGAAGTCCAGGAGTCCCTCCTTTCCACAGACTTCTCTTCATACGAAGCAGCCCACAAAGGTGCCGTAAATAGGAGCTGCTCCAGCTTAGACTGCAGCATCCGTTGTGGGCTGCATAGGACTCGCTCCCAGGGTTCCCCAGGCGACGAGGCCAGCCAGACCTCTGCGAATGGGTCTGGTGGCCAGGAGCCCAAGAGCTGCTCCCGTAGTCGCTCCTCAGACTGTTCATCAGAGAACTTCACTGCCTCCAGGAGAGATTCACGCAGCTCAGTCAGAGAATGCAAAACCACACCCCCTCAGAAGCCACGGAAGGTGTGTTGCGGGGTCTTCATCCCACCCGCTGGGCCACAGACTCACCATGCCCATTGCTCAGTGCCTGCAAACAGTTTGCCCCACAGCTGCCCAGAGAGGATGGCCCAACAGCGCACGAGGAAGACCAGGATTCCCAGCATAGTCCGATCCACTAGTGACCCTCTGTCATGTTCGTCTGCCACTGAAGGTGAGTGTTGCCTGCTGAGATACTGGTCAACAGAGCCAGTGGCAGTGTAGTGGTTAGAGTGCCAGACTAGGACCTGGGAGACCAGGGTTTGAATCCCCCCTCAGGCATGTTGCTCAGCAGGGGGATTTTGGCCAGTCACTCCATCTCAGCCTCACCTACCTCACAAGGTTGTTCTGGGGACAAAAGTGGGGAGAAGAAGAAAGATGTGTGCTTCCTTGAGCTCCTTGGAGGAAAGGTGGCATCTAAATGTTATAAATTAAAAAAACAAACATAACATTTCCAGATGTTGTTGGACTGCGGGATGAACACACCTGTCAACACTGCATTCTCTTCTGTTTTTCATTTTTCCATTTAAAGTTCAGTTTGCCACTAATGCATCAGTTAGCATTTTTTAAAATATTGTCAGCATTTTATTTATTAATTTATAAAAATATTTAATAGACAACTATTTCATTAAAAATATCAAACTGTTTTCCAGCAAAAATACATAAAACCATATTAAAAATCATATTAAAAGGATGTATTCTTAATTGGCTGCATAGACCTGGCAGAAAAGAAAACTTTTCAGCCAGTATTTAAAAGTCGGCACAGAAGGTGCCTGCTGAATATCCAGAGCATTCCACAGGACTGGACCAATGACACTGAAGGCTCGTTTTCTTTCTGTTATCAAGTTAGCCTCAGCATTTGGTGTGCATTTCTCTTATATATGCATATATTGCATGCAATGTGTGATACCAGGGGATGGACCACTGGCAGGAGGCCACAGCTTTCCCCCCATGTGGCGCCCCCTTTGCATGAGTAGTACACAAAGAGGGCAGAGAGCTGACTGATCATGACAGGGCAGGCATTGAACAATCAGAACAATTATTATAATATCCGAACAATGATTTATACAGCCAGGCGTGTGCCTGTCTCATTTTGCTGCCTCAGGTGAAATGGGAAGGTGCCGCCCAGCTGCCCCCGAAACTGCCACAGCCTCACGTACTAGCTTGCAGCGAGATCTCACAAAGTCCCAGGAGAGCTCAGGAGAGCTCAGCCCCGGCAGCAGGAGCAGGCACACACACCCTGGATTCTGCTGCCCACAGCAGCTGCTTCCATCTGTCTCATGAGTGGGCCAGCTCTGTCTGTAGGCACTGATGGTGGTAACAATGACCCACTGAACGCGCTGTGGGCTTTGTGTCTGAATTAATAATAATAATAATTTTTTTTATTTATACCCCGCCCTTCCCAGCCAAGGCTGGGCTCAGGGCGGCTAACAAGCAATAATAAAAACAAGTTGAATGATTACAACTTAAAAACAAAACTAAAATACAACATTAAAATATTGAAACATAAAAATATTAAAATGTAGCCTCATTGCAGGAGGAGAAGGAATTGAAAAAAGAAAGAGAGGGAGGGAATCAAATTGGCTCCAAGCCAAAGGCCAGGCGGAACAACTCTGTCTTACAGGCCCTGCGGAAAGAAATCAGATTCTGCAGGGCCCTGGTCTCATGAGGCAGAGCGTTCCACCAGGCCGGAGCCATCACTGAAAAGGCCCTGACTCTGGTTGAAGCCAATCTAACTTCCTTAGGGCCCGGGACCACTAGGGTGTTGCTATTTATGGACCTTGAGGCTTTCCGTGGGGCATACCAGGAGAGGTGGTCCCGGAGGTACGAGGGTCCTAGGCCGTGAAGGGCTTTAAAGGTCAAAAGCAGCACCTTAAATCTGGCCCTGTACTCCACCGGGAGCCAGTGCAGCTTGCAAAGCACTGGGTGAATATGCTCCCATGGCAGAGACCCCGTGAGGAGCCTCGCTGCAGCATTCTGTACCCGCTGGAGTTTCTGGCACAGCTTCAAGGGCAGCCCCGCGTAGAGCGAATGACAGTAGTCAAGCCTGGAGATGACCGTCGCATGGATCACTGTGGCCAGGTCGGGGCGGGAAAGGTAAGGGACCAACTGCTTGATGCGGCGAAGGTGGAAAAATGTCGCCTTGGCTGTTGCTGTAACTTGCGCCTCCGTGGAAATTAGCGCTGTTTCTCCCCACCGCCTTCATAACATTTCTCCTTCCCGTTTGGTTTTAGTTCCTGCCTCTGGTCCTCCCGTGGCTGCCTCTGCTTATCAGGACTCCAGAAACCAGCTCCATCCAGTGGGAAAACTGAGGGACCCCAAAAAGGCTGAACGCTCCCGGAAGCCAAAGGCCTTGCAGACCATCTGCAAGGAGCGTCCCCACTCTCTGGTGGACCTGCAAGCCTACAAGGACACGAAGATCCTGGTGGCCAAGTTTTTGGAGCACTCAAACTGCAACCTTCCCCCGGAGGTGCGTCATGTGGTGAACAGCATCCGGTCGGTCATCAAGTCTGACGAGCGGCACATGGAAGAAGCCATCTTCAGTGCAAACATCATTGACCAGGTGGGCAGCTTTGACGTTTTGGTTTGGGTAACGACAGCCATGGTAGAATCTCCTTGTTCCATGGCAGTTTGCTGCTGGATACCAGTCACTGGGGAACAACAGAGCGAAGGCAATGGCCAGGGCAGGCAGAGGGCAGCCGACACCCTCCAGATTAGGGATCTCTGCAAAATTGCTACTTTCAAATTTGATATCAAAACTAGTCACAGTTAGGTTGCTTTGAGCTCAGTATCAAAGTGGATGCAGCTTGTATCAGATTCCATGTGCGGAATGCCCCAGCCCCTTTTGCATGGCAGTGCCAACATTACAAATGTGGCCAGATGGTACCAAACAGGCCAGCAAAGCAGAGGTGGGGGGCGGGCATGGGAGAAGGCAGGCAGGCAGACACACACAGGGACTCATAGATGCACATCCACACTATCAGCCAAGCAAACTCAACAGAGGAAGCTTCATGCAGGCAGGAAGGCAGGGACTCAGCCGGGGGGGGGGGGGGAATGTAACTGCAGGAATCTTCAAGTGGGCTGGCAGATTCACACAGAGAGAAACTAGAGGAGAGTGGGGTGTAGAAAGGCAGGGCTAGCAGAACGAGGAAAAACAGGCTGGAAGGCATGGAAAAAGTAAACTGACAGGGAGAAATTGGGGCAGGGTTTGCCACCATCTCAGAGAAAACAAGGCAAACAAAGTAGGTGGGGAACTGAAATGAAGGTGAGAAAAGATGCAAGTGAGAAGCTGATTGATTCTCCAGGTGTTACTAAACTACAACTTCCATCATCCCACACTTGCTGGGGCTGATGGGAATTGTAGTTCATCACCATCCAGTTTCCTACCTTCCTAAGATGTTGGATGTTTCACCAGATTATGTTCTCTGTTTTCATTATGTTTTGATCGGTGTACTTTTTATTTTTTTACACTTGTATGATTTTGTGATGGGCTCCTGGCTAGGGAATAAAGATAATAAATCTGTGATATATAGTGACTCAGAGGTAATTTGGGGGTGCAGGTCGTCCCACGGTGCACCCCACAGAGTGCCAGCAGGTAACTGGCTTGACTCCTTGAACCGCGATTTTGCATCCGGCTCCACCCCCACCCCCCATTTTGCCCCAGGCGGTGGCTCTCAGGGTTCTAGCTTTTTAAAAAGCAGCAGCAAATTTTGCTACAAGCGCCTGCTGGAACCATCAGGGGCAAGCTATTCCACTTGTCTTGCCCCACCCCTTGCCTCAGACCCCTAAAAGGCGGAGCTTCTGTTTAAGTACTTTTTCTTGCTGTCTCTTAGTGTTTTTGTGGGTCCAAAAGGCAGAATATGAATAAAGGAAAAAGTAACGTAACCTTCCGTTCCAGAAGTCTGCAGTCTGCCCACCTCTGGCTCTGCTCTGTATCTCGCTTTCCTCCTTGCTCTCAACTTGTGCCTCTCCTCTTTCTCTACAGGTGATCATGAGCTCCCGACAGAATGTGGATACCTCAAGAAAACGGCTTCAGGAAGATCTCCACCTACAGAGCTGTGGGGCACTGAGCTCTCCGGTGGCCTTGTCACGCAGGGCCCACATTGGCCCCAGCTTAGAGAGACCACACAGTTTAATTGGAGTCTGTCGAGAAACCATCCTTTGACAAAGTACTGTGGCTGCTCCACAGAGGAATATTCCAGCTCCACTGCAGGCCTCTGGGGGAGCCCAGCATCGGGGGGGGGGGGGCGTTAAAGGCAAAGCAAACCCAACAGACACCCCGGAAGAGTCTTCCTTTCATGGATCTTAACTTTCCGTGGCACAGCGCCCCGGTTCCTGTGGCTGCATATTGAAGGAGCTCCTTTTGCAAAAGACCATTGGTTTATTATTTAACAAACGAACACAGACACATACTTTTTCTCATTCAAAGAAGTTGCTTTTAAAAGTTTTGAAGGACATGCTTGGGGCTGGAGGGCACACCCCCCCCCCAGTTGCCAAGCTGCGATGACCCTGCTTTACAACTTAGAAGTTGTATTTTATTCACTGTACCTCAAAAGTGTTTTAACTAATTCTGAACAGTGTTTTAATAAAAAGAAAAAAGAAAAAAATGTATTTCTGGACACTGCATCTTCCAGAATTGATTTTCTGCAATCAATATGTGGATTTTCTGTTGGGTTTCTGGGGGAGGGGGTTTGATGTGGTTATTGTCTATGTCCCCCCTTTTTTTGGCTAACTGGTGTGCTGTTTTCCCCTTTTTAAAGTTATTTCTGCTCCACTGATATTCACAATTCTAAGATTGAACCCAGGATAGTGGGATGGGGCACTTGTAACCTACTAAATACCGTTGGACCAATGCCCGTCATCCCTGACCAGTGACTGTGTTGGCCACAGTCCATGGTCTGGCAACATCTGGGGTGCCCTATTCTTCTAAGTTACAAGCTGGACCCCTGGGGAAAGCTAAGTTCCTTATTCACGGGTGGGGGGGGGGTTGAGTTCATGCCCCTTTTATTTGGCAGTTGTGGACCAAACCAGAACCAGTGCTCACTGCAGAGCTGTCCTATGGGGCTTGGGAGTGGTTCCAGAAAACAGAAACGTTTGTGCGAGAACTTAAGCACTTCTTCATCCAGCACTTATGCAGCTGGAACACTTGCACCCTCCCTGCCGCAACAGAAGCTCATTCAACAGATGGCAGCGCCTTCCTGGGCTCCTCTCTCACTCCTTGCCTCTTTTGCTACAGCCCCAGCCCCAAGGATTTGTTTGCAGTTTCAGCTCAGAAAGATGTCAAAAGTTGCCATCTCTGAAAATGCTTTTTCAGCTCTGCTATTATGAAACTACAGTGACCTCCAGTGGAAGCCCAAGCAGCCAGGTGACTAACTCGCACTCTCTCAAAATCTGCAGTGCTGATTTCTGGAGGGGAAGATGAATGGTGAGCAGGAAATTCCTTCTGCAATGTCACTTCAAGATGAAGCCCCAGTGGCGGAAGCCTGTGCTCTGCCCAGCCTCTCTTGCACAAATCCCCTTGGAGGAGGCAGAAGCTGTGCCACCAGCCGCACAAGCTGGTCCTGGTGTCCCCACACCTGCTAAGCGAGGGGTGGGGGACCTTTTCCCACACAGAGGCAGAACCCCCTTGGTGGGAACTGTTGGCAGCGGGTGGGGCCAGACCCCCTAGTGAACAGGCAGGTGAGGGGGGGTTGGCCTGTGGGTTGAAGGTTTTCTATGCCTGCACTAAGCAGACTTCAAAAACAAACAAAAGAAGCCACAGTGCTTTATTACTCCAAATTTATTAGCGAGTCTCGATTATTTCTCTCCTAGGGTCACCTGCATGCAACAAGAGATCTACGGCGTTACTCCTTGAACTACAGTAATCCTAAAGCTTTTGTGTTACTGTATGTAAGGCTTCTTTAGTCACAGTGTATTATTGTTTTTTTCAAGGCCTTGGCCAAAAGGAGAGAGAGAGAAATCAAGACAAAAAAGGTTACATCAGTTGACATTTATCTCATAATGAACACAACATTACTAGTACTCGGTTTATCATCTCCACAAATTCTAATACTGTTGATGGCGATGACTTCCCCGTTTGCAGCCATCATTTACATTCAGACCACATGTTGGCTCAGAAAAAAACAAGAAAAAGGAAACAGGATTGACCTTAAAACTATTTAAACATGGCTTTCTGGTAGTAAACTCAAGTTCAACCAAAGAGGAATAGATGGAAGGTTGTGGGATATTAAAAACTAGGAACCCCTGTACCCCATATGCAAATCCATAAGAACAATTTCAGTCATTAAAAAACTTCAGTTTCCAAACCATAAACTTACTTGATCTAAATAAATATCCAGCTTTATATTGCGGCAAGTCTCTTGTTATTTTGCATCTGGGTTTTTGTTTTTTTTAAAAAACCTCCTCCTCCCCATCACCCCCAGCAGCCCCCACCCCTTGTTCCACACTTAAAGTCACGTTTCATCAAAACTTGTTAACACGTTACACTTGTCAATAAGAATACCAAGGACAACAGTAGCTTTTCATTGGATTAGCATCAAACACTCCACCCCCCAACCCCAGCCCCAACCAGAAGTGCATACATTCTTGGTCATTTCGAAACTGGCCTGCCCTCACTTATCTCCTCCAATCACACAGGCAGTTTTGCCACATTGCTTAGAAGCAGCAGGCGCGCATACCTGGGGCGGGCATGCCGCAGTCAGTGTTCAAATAAATGCCACAAGCAGAATCCACAGCAAGAGGGATTGCGCAGGCCCCACTGCCTGCAGCTGGATCCCAGACAACACGCCAGTGGGGTTTGCACAGGGGGCGTTTGTGGTGGATGCCGCCCTATGCTGCCAGCTTCCACAGGGAAAGGGCTTTGTAGATGATGTTGCAAAATACTTCCATGTATTGGAAAGGTGGTGTCAGTTGGTTATTGGTCCATAAGTAACAGATTCATCTTTTGGCAACAAAATGTTGTTTAAAAGAGAAAGAAATGGAGAAGAAAAAGGCAAAGAAGCTGGATCTGTTGAGTTTCCAGAATATATCCACGAATTGGTTCAAACCCTTTCCATTCCTACAAAATACAAAAATTCCTCTTGAAGGTTCTAGAATGGCTGGGATCATTCAGTTCTTTTGATGAGAGTTAGATGTACAGTGGTGTCTCCTGTCCCGTTAGCAGCCTGAACATTGCTGCGGGCATTGTCTTCATATGAATCTGTCAAGTAGGTGAGAAGAGAATTGGCAGCGGTTAAGATTTGCTGTGTTGAATGTGGCAGTATCTTCTTCCTCTGCCCTCACTGCCTTCAGCCTCACTTAACCAGGGTGCCATAAAATCAGGCTCTGGTGACGCTTGTGATTGTGTTGATGACATCAATGATGCCTGTAAACAAAATCACTTGCTGCATCATAGCCAACAGAATTAGACACCACCGGTATGGACAAAGGAAGGCAAGGACAAGATGCCCACTGAGAAGCAGCTGAGAAACAAGCAAGCATCAAACCATATCCAAAGAACAGCAGCCTGGATCAGGGCTGTGCCAAACAGTTCATAATTTCAATATTCAATCTGAAAGCAGTCCCATCAACACAGCCAAACAAATTAGGGGTGGGTGGGGCTAACTCACCATCCTTCTTCACCGGCATGTCCTTGCCTTCATTTGCCTATAGTTGGTCCCCCTGCAGTGCACCATGTGATTTTATTTACATGCTTCTGTAACATCATCACCAAAATCACATGGGTCACCACTGCCAATAGGATTTTATGTGTGTTGGTAAGTGAGGTCAAGGGCAGTGGGGGCATAGGAGGAAGGTGTCACTGCCTGTCTTCTCAGTGGCACTTTGAAAGCAGGTTGCAAAACAGAACAGGGTCCTCCTCCGAACCTCCCTAAACAGCTTCAGCCCAGTAGACCTGAAGGAGCATCTCCATTCCCATCATCCAGACTGGACACGGAGGTCGGAGGTCCTTCTGATGGTTCCCTCATTGCGAGAGGTGAGGTTACATGGAACCAGGCAGAAGGCCTTTTCAGTAGTCGCTCCCATCCTGTGGAACACTCTCCCACCAGATGTCAAACAGATAAACAGCTATGTGATTTTTAAAAGACATCTGAAGGCAGCTCTGTTCAGGGAAGTTTTTAGGGTGTGATGAATTGTGCTGGAGCAGCCCAGTCAGATGGGCAGCATATAAATAATAAATTATTAGATTACAAGGTTCAAGATTAGAAGACATAAAAAAAAAAGTTCTTAAAAGCACAAAAGTCCTGCAGTATCAGGCCAAAGGCCCAGCATCATGTACACAGAGTGGTCCACCAGAGGCCCTAGGAAGTGCATAAACTTGATGTGGACTGCTCAGAGATTATAATTACTTTCATTAGGTGCATATAAATCTTTCTAGCTAAATAAACAGGCAGGTCTGAGTGCAACATCAGCCTCCCCACGTGTGAGTGTGACTCCCAGAAACTGGCTGCAATACTGCCTCAAACTGGACGTGGAAAACTGAAAAGACATATGTCCCGTTCTTATCGCTGACTACTGAAGAGCATTTCAAACATTTGGGGAGGCTCCTGTCTATGCCAACTCAGTCATACCAACCCAGAATGGACTTTGGGGGGGGGGAGTGGTGAGATATTTGAAATATCTCACCATCAGAGTGGTGAGATATTTGAAAATACCTTGGCAGCACAATCTCCTTGCACATGGAAAAAAGTCTTCCTACAGACCTATCATGAGCACAGAAATTACAGTCTGGGGGGTGACTTGAAAGAAAGACAATCCAATACCAATTGCAGGTAAGGGCTGTAGTACACATGCAGCGTCTGACTAACTTTTCAGTCCTTGTCCAGACAGGGTAAAATACATTAGTTTTGGAACTAGTTCAGGGCTAGAGCTTAGTGACCCTAGAATTGCTTTTTAAAACTAAGTATTGTACATTGTGTTTCCAACATTATGTTGTAAGTCACCCAGGGCAGCTATTTAAATGTGGTAAACAATAAGAATCTAAAGAGAAAAGAATTCTAGAGAAGGACCCCTCCCTCGTAAGAATGCTGCCTCTCTGGGGTTCTAGTCCTTTTTGATATGCCTTGTATCAATCTGGGGCTGAAATGTCTGAATGTGTTGGCATGCAAAAAGAAATGAAACCACACCCTGCACACAGAAATCTTGCTAGCTCTGCCCTCTCCCTGACATACTTTCTTTCTGCAGATCCTTACAATTCTCCCATAAGGATGGTGTGCAGGCATTATACTTAGAAGGGCATTCGTTTGATGTTCAAGGCAGAAATGGGACAAGGGGTGGATGTTGCTTCCAAGGCAACTCAAATTAGTGTGGATAGGGACAACAGATTAAATAAATTCTTCCTTTCCAGCACACTACCTTGAAATTCCCACTTTCCGATTTCTCTTTAGATCTTGACAAAGGTTTACACATCTCATGCCTGTTTTACAAGCCTGCTCTCTTCAGTCAACTATCTGAATGCCAATTCATCAAACTACCACAACGTATGAAGACAAATGATCATTGTGCATTTCATGCATGAATCTACTGATTTCCAATACTTTATTAATTTTCTCCCCTAACACTGAAGAAGTGTATCTGAAGAAGTGTGCATGCACACGAAAGCTCATACCAAGAACTGACTTAGTTGGTCTTTAAGGTGCTACTGGAAGGAATTTTTTTTTTTGTTTTGTTTTGACTATGGCAGACCAACACGGCTACCTATCTGTAACTGAAATTGAATAATGTATCTGAGTTTTCTTTTTTAAAGCGCGCACACACACACACACACACACACACAAACACACACACTATCCAAACACACAATCTTTCTGGAAAACTAGATGAAAAACAGGCAAGGCCACCATCTTGGATTCAGCCTACTATTGGTTTCCTGGAACACAAATTATTCTTTTTCTTTCCCTTTCCTCCAACAAAGAGAAACTAAATCTGTCATAGTCCTTTATTATGGGGGGAAATATTCTGCTCTGGAAGCCTCACCTCTCCCACAGAGTTAGACAAAGCTTGTACAATCTTCTCATGAGCTGTGGCAACGACACTTTGACCGTTGATCTCAATGATGCGATGGCCAACCCTGACACCACCTCTCTCAGCTATCCCACCTCGCATCAGACTGCAGATCTGGAGAGAGAAAGAGGGAGAGAAATTCACATTCTTTTTTTTTTTAACGTTGTGCCAGGTGTCCTGCAGAACTAGGAGGAAGGTCATGAGCTTTTGCCCTTGGGCCCAGATGTAAATGTACAAGATGAGCCCTGATGGATCAGGCCAATGGTGCATCTAGTCCCGCATCCTGCTCTCTCACTGGCCACCCAGATCCTGGTGGGAAACCTGCAAGCGGGACCCAAACATAGCGAGCCCTCTAGTGGCTTGCAGCTACTGGTGTTCGGAGGCAGAGCATAGTCACCATGGCCAATGGCCATCATAGCCTCTTCCCCTTGAGGGGCCGGCTTAAGCCGGGCTTTGGGAAGGAGGTGGGAAATGGAACGTGATCCAGTGTTACCAGATTTTCAAAAGTTTATTGTTATTTACACCTCCAGTGCCCCTCAACTGCCACCTCCTTGCCTCTTAGCAACCCACTAGGGAATCCTACTGCCCCCCCACACACACACACTTTGCGAACTACTGCTCTAAACATTTTATTTCAGTTTTGGCCCAGGTTAGGGGGGAAATGGTCTCCTAGCCTTATACCTGTCAATGCTCTTTTTTTTCCTTTTGTTGAATTGTTTGAATAAATATGCAATTAATTGTTACTGCTTTGAATTTTATTGTGCTAGTATCTCCCTTCATGCAGACTGCTATTCTCAATAACGCCTTTTTGTAGGGTAGGATGGGAAGCACAATTTATGGAACCAAGGAGGTGGATTTCCTGAAAAAGTTTGGGAACCAGAGGATCAGATTCTAGACCACCGTGATGGATTAATTTCCAAGGCTAGGTTTGCTTTTCAGGCTAAATACTGTATCTCTCCCTCCCTCCAAGTTGGGGCCTGGAATCTCTTTCTGACTCCTCGGTTTATTTAGCAAGGAAGGTTTGCAACATAGCACAACACAGTTGATAGGTGGGGGCGACATGCAGAAAACTTTTGAAACGGCTCCCTGTTCTTTAGGCTGGGCATCAACAGCCCTGAATTACTTTCAGGTCAGTTAGTGGTAACAGACCGAAAGCAGCAGCTGGAGATGCCAAGAAGCCAACTCATCAATTCAAGCCTGAGGAAGGGGGATCCAGCTGTGCTTCACGAACCTAAGATGAACACAGCTGGCTGGCTGGCAGGAAATGCCCCAAGCTCTTGTGGTGAGATCTCTCCCCCACCCCCATCTCAATCCCTCAGCTGCTGGGCTATCTGTTAAAAATTCCCAAAGAGATCCCAAACAACTTGTCATCTCTGGGTCAAATGTGTACACAATGACAGCATTAAGTTCATAGGGGTGAGGGTTTCATCAGGTCCAGTTTAAGATGGGAATGAATCCAGCATCCAGGATGCAGAACCAGATTGGCCACTGGCCTGATCCAGCAGCTGGCTCTTCTTAAGTTCTTACCGTTTGCACACTCCTCTGGACCTCATGGTGCAAGGGCACCTCGGCTGCATCTTTTGAGAACAGGCGCATGCATGGCTTCATTATTTCTCCAACTAGTTAGTTACCTAGAGCTATAGAACTCTTTTTCTCCAAGAATGTGCTTCCCTTCATAAGCATCAGCTTTCTTACTTCATACTTGGTCTGAATGCCTTCCAATCAAAGCAATGCTTCATTTCACTAAAGGTAACTTTTGCTCCATACGAATGTCATATGCTAATATATGCCCAATCAAATGGCATAGGGTGAGGGGGATGTGTCCCCAGGAGCAGAATTCTGAGGGGGCGCAACCCAGGGCCCCATGACAGGCTCTCTTGCAGAGGCTGCATGGCTGAGCTCCCGGCTGCCGCCTTCCGGAGCCATGGAGAGGCTAGCCAGGCCTTCAGAGCTGCAGTGGCCGGTGACGGGATGCCCGCCCCGGGCAGAACTCCTGCTGGCTGGAGCCCAGACTTTTCCTGGCCCACGCTGGTCCTTCCCTGGGGCCTCCCTCCCGGCATGTGTCCTTGGACAAGACACACACCCTGCAATGGCAACACAGAGAAGCTGTGGGAGCTCACTGTGATGAGAGAGGGAACACAGAAACCAGCAGGCAACCTCTGTGAGGAGGAGGAGCTGCCGCAGGGGCGCAGTGAAATATATCTGTTGCCTCCTGCACAATGTCCAAAAGAGGAGCTGCAATGCTTGCCTTGCCCCAGGTTCTGGCAATGCCCACTACAGCACTGACCCAATCTTCCCTTTTTCTTAAGAACCTCATGGGTTCTTAACTGTCTAGATCAGCCTTTCTCAGCCTATTATCCCTCATGAGAAGGGCCAGTTGTAGTCCATCTGGGGAGTCAAGGTTGGGAAAGGTTTCCGTTTCTTTAAGGCTGGGTTGGCTGGGTCTGATTGGAGCTGTGGTGCAAACCATCTGGAGGACTTCAGCTTGGGGAAGGCAGCTCCATGTCAGCTTTATGCAAACTTGCCAAAAGTGAGGGATAAGGCCTTCTATTGGGTGAGGGTCTGAGGGCTGGCCCCTCTTGCACAGGGATGCAGCCCAGAGCAGATCCAAGGGCACAGCCTATATGGCAGGAGCCTGAGTCACTGCATTAAAACATAAAAATCCAGCTAGGTAAATTCACACCTTGACCTTCAGTAAATAGATGCTCACAGGTTGGCTCCCCTTTTGAAATTCAACATGCATACATGCAATTATCATTATTTGAATATATCAGATCAGAGCTAGGAAACTTGCGGCCATGTTGACATTGTTATTTGAATCCAGCCAGCAGAGCCAATGGTCAGAGAGGGGGGGAGTGCAATCCAGCCACACTGGAGGGCCATGGGATCCCCACTGTCACATTAGACTCTATGCAAAACAAAGTCCTTGCCAAGGTAAAATTGAGGCAGCAGTAATGTTTAACAACAACATCAGAAGCAAAATGCAAGATGTGAAAAACCAAACCCAGGAAGGTAGAAAGTATGGAATGAGATCACACAATGCAAAAGACAGAAATATCACAAATCTCAGTATATACTGAGAATTGCAACACAGGCATTCCTTTTCATATTGCTGCTGCTGCTGCTGCTGCTGCTGTTGTTGTTGCTAAAATTTGTTCAACCAAAGCAACTTACAAACAGAGAAACCCCCTCACATAGATTTATTAAAGCCAAAAGGAAAAAGAAATACATTAATAACATCTCGCTCACTTCTAAAAGGCCAAAGATGGTTAAAGGCCAAAGGCCTGGTTATAGAGGAGAGTTTTTGCCTGGTGCCTAAAGATATGTAACACAAGGCACCTGGCGATCATCCCTGGAGAGAGCATCCCTCAAACAGGGAGCCACTGCAGAAAAGGCCCATTCTCATGTTACCACCCTCTGGACGTCTCATGGAGGAGGCACACAAAGAAAGGCCTCAGGTGATGATTGCAGGGTCTGGCTCAGTTCCTATGGGGAGAGGCAGTCCTTGAGGTATTGTGGTCCTGAGCCATTTAGGGCTCTATAGGTCAAAACCAGCACTTTGAATTGGGCCTGGAAACTAATTGGTAGCCAGTGCAGTTGGACAAGGATCGGTGTAATACACTCACACCGTCTTGTCCCAGTGAGCAGCCTGGTCACTGACTTCTGAACCACCTGAAGTTTCTGAACTGTTTTCAGAAGCAGCCCTACATATAATGCACTGAAATAGTTATATGAAAAGAATTTCAGTCAGATGACGTTCTAATACTCCAGGTTCACCCTTTAGAAATCCTCCTACTCCTCAGGGCAAAGTGGATCCTTCTCTTTTGCCTTCAGAAGGGCTCGCTATGCTCTGCATTAGACATTCACTGAACAGGGTGGCATTGAGGCCAATTGTGAATATGCCTAACAGCCACTAGATGGTACCAAACCCCAGTTAAAGTGGTACTGCCTTATGGGAATCCTATTCAGAAATCAACCTGCTGCTGCAACTAGGTGACTTCCAAATAGAACAGCTGGCATGAACTTCTTTCAGATCCGAGCTCCTCTAAAGAATCTACAAGCAGGACTGCTGGCTAATATGGAACGGGCCTCTTGTTCCCACGGCGGCCAGCTGTCTGCCGGATGACCTCAAGGCAGGTTGTGAATGAAGCAAGAGTCCTCACTCACTGCTGCTCAGCAAGGAGACTGAACTTGGCTATATCATGGCTAGTAATGAGCTATTTGCAGAAGTCATCATAATAACCAAAGAAGGGTCTGTCTGCTTGATCAAACCAAGACCCATCTAGTCCTAGAATCATAGAACTGTAGAGTTGGAAGGGACCACATGAGTGATCTAGTCCAGCCCCTGCATGGCAGGAATCTTTAGCCCAACGTGGGACGTGAACCCATGAGCCTGAGATTAAGGGCCTCAGGCTCTACCAACTGAGCTCTCCCAGCTCCACAGAAGCCAGCCAGGTGTCTCTTTTGAGAAGCCCACAAGGATGGCATTAAAGCAACAGTCCTCACTCTTGACTGCTGCCCCAAGCAACTGCTATTCAGAGGTATGATGACTCCATAGGTAATATACAGCCATCATGACTAGTTGCCCCTGATAACCTTATCCTTCCTAAATTTCTCTAACCCTTTTTAAGCCACCCAAACTAATGGTCATCATCACATCCTACAGGCGTGGATTTTGTAGTTTAGCTATGCACTGTGTGAAGAAGCACTTTTGTCTGTCCTGAAATTTTTGACACTCAGCTCCATGGGAGTGCCCTGGGTGAGGGCATTATGCCAGTGGGAGAAATGTATCTGTCAAATTTCTCCACCATGTGCAAAATTCACTCGCCTTTTTTCCTCAGCTAAATATTACATTCTCAAAGTAGCCCAGCAATTTAAATTTTCATTTCCAATTCACCTTAAAGGGATGGTGGAATAAGGTAAGGCTGTTAGCAGTTGCAGAAAAAGCTACAGAACCTAGAGGAGTTAAATCTCAGTTACTTGGTCTCTGTTTGTTGAATTTGTTTTGAGACAGCAGGGAGCAGTTCTTCCTCCAGAGCATCATTATGGGCAGGGATTATACCTAAACAGTTTTGGTCTGGAGATTAAAATCTACTACTAATTATCTTTCTTGGATTTCCATATCGCTCCTTGAGTATTTTCTAAATAATTATTTGGATTTTCTCTTTTTTCTGCGCATCCACAAGTAGCACAAGGACTAAGCTCGTACTTAAGTTATTTCTCATGCGTTTTGTAATTATGTAATTTTTGTTTATTTGAAAAATCTCAGTAATAATTTTTTAAAACAGCAAATAAGAACCATTATCCTTATCCATCTGACTCTTTTTGAGCAAAGACAATAGTTTTCAAATCCAACCACCATACCAACACTACAAGGAAAAGTGAACTTACAATTCCATTCTGTACACTGAAGCCCAACTGGTATTTCAAGTCCGGTCGCTTTATAAGGACAGTGGTGACCGGAGGGCAGCTGACAATGTTCAACTTCACTTGCGTCTGGTTCTTAAGACCCTGAAAAATGTCCTCAAGCTTAGCAAGTTCTTTATCACAAACAAAGGAAAGCAGTTTCCAGTGGCCGCCACTTCATAGTTGGTTGTGTCCAATGGTGTTTCTGTCTTATCCCATTTTGGGGTACCCAAAGGGCTCCTGCATGGGAAGTGATGTGTCTCATCTTATTGATCTAATGCAGTGGGGACAGGAGGCGCAGGTCCAGGAATTGACTCTGCACTCCAGGTCTCTCTCCCTGGCCTTTGGAACTATCCTCAAGCCACCCCCCCCCAAAAAAAAAACAATCTTGTTCTGCACCCTCCTTAAATGCTTTTGCCTGGTGCAAATGTATACTTGAACTTGAATCCTTGAACTTGAACAGTGGGTGTCTTGGTTGCCTGAATGCAAGGAGAAGTAGGGGTGTGTAAGAAAGGGGGGTATGGGTGGAACGGCTGGAATGGATGGAATGCCCATCTGGATGGCCACCACTGGCACATGGCCCCCAGAAGCCTGCCTTCAAAGGAATGTGGGCCTTGGGCTTGCAAGCGTTCCCCAATGCTTCAATTCCTCCACAACCTACCAAATAGGCAGACGAGGCAACAACTAAGGACATGCTTTTATCATCATCATCATTCCTCATCATGATTTTAAAAATTCCCCTTACATTTCTATCCTGCCCTTCTCCCCTCATGGGACCCAATGCGGCAGGCATCTGATTCCCAGGCAGCCTCCAAGCCAGGCACTGACCAGAGAGAGACCCGCTTGACTTCAGCAAGACAGAGAGGCCTCGTGGCTCTTGAGACGACTACCTTGGATTTTATAAACTGGTGACAATCTCATCCTCCCACTTTCTCCCTTTGCTGTCAGTAAGACCCACAGTGTTGGCAACATCAAAATTTGTAATTGTAGAATTTCTAGGAAGTGGGATTCCACAGGACAGAGCCCTCCCCTCTCATCCCAAACAGTTCGTTAGTTTGTGTGTGTGTTTGTTTGTTTGTTCGTTCCTTCCTTCCTTTAAAATGTTTTTATTAAAAGATTTTTCTTGGGTAGCAAAAGTACATACAGAGTTTCTGTTTTCAAGTCATAGAGTCCTTCATGCAGGTCAGTCACATTCAGAGTGAGACATTACATACAGTACCTTTATGATTCCTTGACATGTTGCCAGGGGAAGCCCCACGAGACTGGTCCCGTTAATGGACATAATCTGGTCCCCGATGCTGAGTTTCCCTGAACGAGCAGCAGGGGCCCCATTCATCATGTTGGCCAGGATCACTGTGGGTAAAATGGATCCCCAGCCAGACTCCACGATGACCACACCGAGAATCTCACCCTTATGTTTGGCTATCTGCAACTGCAAAATAAAACAAATTGGAGGGAGAATGTTTGCGGGAATTCTAGGGTTGCAGAATTCTGCAAGGAAGTGTTTGCCCAGCTTAGGGGGGAAAGATGCAATGTTCTGATGGGATCCAAAAGCCCTCCCACTTTCTCCCCCCCCCCCATTGGAATGAATAGCAGGAATAGTCCCTTAAGGACAACATGCCAAATATGGGGAATATGTACTTAGGAAGCTGGACCTGCAGTGTAAGAATTTGCAAAGCCATTTTGGAAACATACAGTCAGCCTCACTATGTCTTTTTAAAAGATGCAAGACACAGGACATGAGCAATGCATCCTCTACGTAAAGCCACAGCAGGCAACAGGCCCACTCTGTGCAGTGCTGATTACCCCACAGCGGGAGGCCCATTACTGACTTTAAATATATAACACTTAGCAAAAGGTGCAAAAATAAATAAATAATCCTACAGCAATAAGGATGGGCATGGGCTTGGAATTCTATGAGAAAGATGTGCTTTGTTCAGGAGAAAGGAAAAGGATCACTGGCAGGGGGAGACATGAAGGGAAAGCTCAGTGGGAGGGCATCTGAAGGTCCTGGGGGTGTCCTCCCTTTAAAGCCCTGAGGAGATGCTGCCAGACAGTGTGGACACAATTCAGTGGACAGGATTTCATATAAGGCAGTTTCCTGTGTTCATGTATACAAGGTGTTGATACTTTACTGAGATTTACAAGTGTGAAGTGGAGCAGAGGGAGAGGAGCTATTCAACAAAGCCATGGGGATTAGGGGAGACACCAAAAGCAATAGACTAGTTTAGCCTTCCCCAATTTGGCATCTTCCAGATGGCATCTATTTCCATCAGTCCCAGCCAAAGATTGAGCTAGTTACAACTGTAGGCTTCCAGTTCTGGTCTGCCTTAATAGATGCCACTCCCACAATAGCGGAGACCGTTAGCAAAGGATAAACAAGGATGATTTGAGGGCAATTGTCCTTGCAAGCTCCCCGCCAATACGAATGGAAGTCAAAAACTTTGTAGCTGCTGATAAGGGATTAAGATCAAGACTGAATGTAATTGGATTAATTAAGACTTTGGAAGCAGGATGAAATAAAATCATCTCAACTTGAAATCTAGCACGCGGGAGGCCACACAAAATGTATAATTGGCTTTATAGTTGATATGTATTTGAATTTGAATTGTAATTTGAAATTGATAAAATGTGGTTTATATTGGATTTTAGTAATTGAAAATTAATAAAAAATTATTTACCAAAAAATGAGAGAGCTAGTTACAACTGTGTGAGAGGGACTTTGGCTGAGCTGAAAGCCAGAGAGACGCTTGATTCTCTTGTCTCGGGAAACCCAGCCAGATGGGCGGGGTAGAAATAATAATTAATCATCATCATCATCATCATCATCATCATCATCTGTGCTGAATCCACAGCTATTACTTTGTCCCCTCCCCAGGCACCTAACAGGGAGGCAAGATCTGTTGGAGCCCCTCCATCTTATGGCTCAGGTTGCATATATGTGTAAATAAAACTATATATCCTAAAGACACCACCGTCCCAGCTGACCTTCATGTTAAGGAAACAAAATCCTAGGTAAGCACTGGACCCCCTGGAGTCTCTCACTGCTCAGGGTTGTGGACACACAACAATATCAAATGCCTTTTCTTCAGCCTCATGAAGGAGTCCCACCACCTCACACTGAATGGGGGGAAATGTATTTTTGTGGTGCATGGTTGGACTTTATTTTGCCTTGCAATGTTCAGTTTTATATTTGCTATTTTGGAAAATACTAAACATATTTTTAAGAAGCTGCAGGGTGGTGGCAATTGCAATCTGGACAATGATAAGGGTGAAGGGTTAAGCTCCCATCCCCTCTATCCTGGCCCTGATCTGGCTCCTCCCCCCACATTGACTATTGGTAAACAAACAACTACTATCAAAGGGCAAACTATATGACAAACATCACATCTAGCTTTAGGTCACCTGTAATTAAGCAGTATATAAATTGACTATGTGGGTCAAGAAGCTACAGTTAGAACTGGATATGGAACAACTGATTGGTTCAAAATCGGGAAAGGAGTATGACAAGACTGTATTTTGTCTCCCTGCTTATTTAACTTTTATGCAGAATTCATCATGCGAAAGGCTGGGCTGGATGAATCCCTAGCCGGAATTAAGATTGCCGGAATAAATATCAACAACCTCAGATATGCAGATGACACAACATTGATGGCAGAAAGTGAGGAGGAATTAAAGAACCTTTTAATGCGGGTGAAAGAGGAGAGCGCAAAGTATGGTTTGAAGCTCAACATAAAAAAAACGAAGATCATGGCCACTGGTCCCATCACCTCCTGGCAAATAGAAGGGGAAGAAATGGAGGCAGTGGGAGATTTTACTTTCTTGGGCTCCATGATCACTGCAGATGGTGACAGCAGCCACAAAATTAAAAGACGCCTGCTCCTTGGGAGAAAAGCAATGACAAACCTAGTCAGCATCTTAAAAAGCAGAGACATCACCTTACCAACAAAGGTCCGTATAGTTAAAGCGATGGTTTTCCCAGTAGCAATGTATGGAAGTGAGAACTGGACCATAAAGAAGGCAGATCGCCGAAGAATTGATGCTTTTGAATTATGGTTCTGGAGGAGACTCTTGAGAGTCCCATGGACAGCAAGAAGAACAAACCTATCCATTCTTAAGGAAATCAGCCCTGAGTGCTCACTGGAAGGACAGATCGTGAAGATGAGACTCCAATACTTTGGCCATCTCAGGAGAAGAGAAGACTCCCTGGAAAAGACCCTGATGCTGGGAAAGATGGAGGGCACAAGGAGAAGGGGACAACAGAGGATGAGATGGTGGGACAGTGTTCTTAAAGCTACCAGCATGAGTTTGAGCAAAGACAGAAGTGCCTGGCGTGCTCTGGTCCATGGGGTCATGAAGCGTCAGACACAACTAAACGACTAAACAACAACAACATAAATTGACTCCATAAATAGTTTGGTCTCATTTATTTCCCTTCATTCATCACCCCTTCCTTCTCCATGAGGTTGTTTGTTATCCATGCACATCCATGTGTGTGTTCATCATGGGATGTTGGAAGATTCAGGACACACAAAAGAAAGCACTTCTTCACACCGTGTGTAGTTAAACTATGGAACTCGCTCCCACAGGAGGCAGTGATAGACACCAACTTGATTGGCTTTCAAAGAGGACTGGACAAATTCATGGATGCATCTGGTTGGCCACTGTGAGTACAGGATGCAGGACTAGAGGGGCCATTGGCCTGATCCAGCAGGGGCATATTATGTTCTTACAAGTGAATAGTGGAGGTGTGGGAAAGCTGGGGGGGGGGGCTGAACGGGTAAAGGGGCTGCTTGAAAAAAGTCCAAACCCAATGAACTATATATAACAGCAAAATTCAAAACCCAGCTCAGTGAATTTAATTTTATGTTACTGTTTGCATACGATGAAAATATATGTTTGCAAATGAGTTCTTAAAACTCCACATGGGTTCCCAGCATGTACATTCCTAATCCTGCAGTGAAGAAGGAGCAACAAAACATATGATTTTGCTTTAAGAACAGGGCAAATTAACCTCCTTGCAGTTTTCCGAGTTGGAAAAATGGATCAGATCATCGTTGTACATCTCCTGGGTGTTGATGATGTCACTGTATTCCTTCTGACTCAAATCCTCAGGGTTGATGCCATTAGCTCTGAGGAACTCCTGGTATGCCACACTGAAGGCCTGACCAATTGACTGGGCAATCAGCTGAGCCTGCAAAAAAAAAAGTGGAATAATTTTTCTGCCTATTGTTCAGCAATTTTGATGTACAATTGCTAGACATTGAAGTATTTTATTTACAATATTTAAAATTATATACCCCATCTTGCTGCCAGCCTTGACTTTATTCCTTGGCTGTGCTGTACTCCTTCTGGGAGGACCACCAGGTTCTAAGGACAATGAAACAGCCTCTATGCCCATCATTCATCATACACATGCCACTCTGCAGAGTCACCACTGTGGGCCACCTGGAAGAAGCTAATGGACTTGCACTGCAGGGGGTTGGACAATTCTAGTATTCCATGACCACTGATGATCCACAGACCACAGCATGGAAGCCTATGATCTAGCGCACACTAAACTAGAGTCAAGCACATGTCACATACATATTCCACTGCCAGTCATTACACTAGGGCTGTAAGGAAAGGTATTTAAGCAAGATTCTATTCAATTGCTCACTAAGGAGTAATGTAATTAAATCATGGCAGTTGTGTTAGATGACCTATATTTATGCTCTGACTGCTCTGTAATGATTTGCCAGCCCTTCGGTTCTCCTTGCTGCAAAGGTCTAGCTATGGTCTGCATCACAATGACAGCAGGAAAGGGATGTCCCTTAAGGGTGGGGCAAGGGTGGGGACCTGTGGCCCTCCAGATGTAGCTCGACTCCAGTTCTCATCAGCCCCAGCCATCATGGCTCATGATCAGAGATGATGGGAGCTGTAGTCCAGGAACATCTGGATGACCCCCGGCTCACCATCCCAAGGCGGGAGAAGGACCATGGTTCAGGTATTATAGCTTTGCGTGTAGGAGAGAGTAACTTCGCTCCATGTCATCTCCAAATAAAAGTTGAAGATGGTGGGGAAGATCTTTCTCTGCCCAAGACCCTAAAGAGCAGCTGCCAGTCAAAGAAGATAACACTGAGCTATGAGTCCATGTTATGCTGTCATTTTAGGTCATGTCTGCTTTAAAAGACCTTTTAAAAGTAAGGTAAATTATTAAACGTTCAAGCACTCCAGGAGAAGGGCAATAACGCACGGATGTGCATTCTGAGCGGGGAATTCCAAGCGGAATAAAGAGGAAACTTCTTGGGAATGGAAAGGCAGCAAACACGTTGGCCCTGAACATCTCTGAAAGGCTTAACCAAGCAAAAGCTTCAGTCATGCACAACCTCTAAATAATGCATTTTTCCAAATGCCGTTCACTTACATCCTCTGATTCGAAGACGTGGCAGATCATCTTGTACTGCTTCTTTCCTTCCTGTGCGCCGGGGGTCGTCTCAATACAGTCCTGCGAAGCTGACCGGGGCATCCGGCGCCTGGCCATCAAAACGACGATGTTACCTATATCGGCAATGTAGGAGATGGTGCGCAGTGCATGGTCCATCATGGTTTCCTAG
Organism: Podarcis gaigeae; assembly: GCF_964106915.1. NCBI lineage: Eukaryota > Metazoa > Chordata > Lepidosauria > Squamata > Lacertidae > Podarcis > Podarcis gaigeae. The sequence goes on from NC_139690.1 coordinate 2,993,667, forward strand.
GAGCAACCGATAAGCCAAAACTATCAACATGGGCCCCCAACTATTTTAAAATGATGCATGTTCCTTCATATTTTATAAAGAAGAAGAGAGAAAACGTTAGAAGAACAGTGCCCCACTGCCTTGAAACGAATGTGCCAGCCCACTTCTGCTGCCCAGAACTGAACCAGGGCTGGTGGAAGCTGGAGCCCAACAATATCTGGAGGGTCACAGGTTCCTCATCCCTGAACTCTTTGGTCCAGTCCAGGCTCTGTTCTGTTCCTAGACTGGCAAGTTCCCCATCTTCCTCATGTCCTGCTTGGGGGCTCTCAGGGGCATCTGAATGGGAAAGAGGTCACTGGTCTAGACATGCCTTGGCCTGAGCCAGCAGAGCTCCTCCAAAGTTCTTATGGTCTCCATGCTTCAGTTCATCAGTTCACTGCAATCTTGCACAATAATCTGCAGGAAAAATATCCAGAATTCTCCCGCCTCTTCCTGTGTGATGTACAAATCAGCTCCTATTGAACTTGCACTGAAAAGCAAATTTGATTAATCTTTTGCCAATCATTATAGGTCATTTTAGTGTGTGCTAGTCTTCAGAAAAATCTTACCATTACCTATTGGTATATAGAAGGAATCATTGATTTCTTATTCTTGGATAAATGATGTAGGCAACTCAAACTGTCATTTCAAATAAAAAGCCAAAAGTGTGGGGACACACACACACACACACACACACACACACACATCTGACATTTCACTTAATTAAATGGGCACTTAGAGACCCTGGATGCAGCTCAATTTAAAGCCATTTAGTTTGTGCTTTTAATTAAATTTGGTGCTTTAAAAACCTTGGCTGTTAAGCCACATATAATACAGTACTCATATGAAAAGTATTATATTCTGCAAAGCACCTCTTACATTTCAAAATGAAGCATTTCAAAATGAAATGGGTTCAACAAGTCTCTGACAAATAAAACAAATAGACTGGCTATATGGCTCAAATCAACACAACTAAAATTCACGCGCACTTAAGGAATGAGAGGCATTCATGAGATCAATTAAGAGAAATAATAGACATTACTGAAAATGTACAATTTAGAAAGCAGGGGAGAGGAAGCTGAATGTTAGAAGATGCAGGTGCTGGAATTTCCCCTAGGCAAGAAATGAAAGTCTGCTACTGTATTTTTAAAACAAGACAATAGAATTCAGGGATGAGCGTTCAGAGGACAGCAAATTGAATGCACATCTGCCTCCATTCCTGCTCCTCCTCATGGTCCACACTGATCAAACAAATAATCAATCTGCAGGGACAAAGGTCAAGAGTTGGATCAAAGGAGCTGTAAGTGGAAGAAAAAGGCAGCCACAAAAACTAATCTGCAAATGCATTTGACTGATGGAAGTTGTAATCAAAGCTTCATTAACGTGTAACCCCGAAATTCTGGATCCCCCTGTCAACTGATGCCAAGGTTTTGTGCTAGTTTGTGCCATTTTGTGTTGCGAAACCTGTGTTTTGTGCCACCCTCCAAACCAAGTAATTGACAAAGCAAATTGGGGTCACAAGTTAATGCCAAAAAATCCATAACTGTCCGATTGACACCAAACAGGTGCCAAGGTTTTGTGCTACAAACACCATGTTTTGTACTGCCCCACAAACTGAGTAATTAAGACTCAAACTGGGGGCCGTAGGGACACCCCAAAACTGAAGCTTGTCTGAAATCTCAGGATCACACATTAAAGAAGCTTTAAAAATAGCTGGAAGGCACTAGCTTGGCAACAGTGGTGTTAATTTAAGCAGCCACTGCAAGCTGAAGACCTGCCTTTGGCTTCCCCCTACCTTTAGTGTATTTGAGATGGCAGCCTATGATAACAGACCTGTGACTCCCATTCCCTGTCATCTCCCCCCCCCCCCATCCCTGCTTTGAGCATCAGCTTGGTGGCTCCTTCCTGGCCTCCTGAATGAGTGCAGGATTACAGACTACGTGGCTATCCCAGTTGGCTGGTTCCACTATAGGCCATGAGCTCTCCTCTGCAAGGAGTGTGTGTGTGTGCCATACTCCTCCTTGGCCCTGCTTCTCACCATCCCGAAGGGCTCTTTGCTTGGCTGGAATGTGTCCTTCAACCGTGATAATACTTCTTGCTTGTCTGGATGAAGAGATGTGTATGGGGGTGGGGGTAAGAGTCATACCATTGCTCCACCCATTCTTTGCCTCTGACCCCACCCACTACTGGTCTGTGGCCCCTCAAAAGATGGCCCAAGATGGTTGTCAGTCTGAAAAATGTTCCTCATCCCTGGTATACAGAATGTGGAAAGGGACTGCTTTCAGCTTCCAAGCACAAAGAGGGTGAGACAGATTTAACACATATACCTCATTTCCTGTTTCAGTTTGAAATCCATTATTTTGGTGGCAGGACCATGCTGCAGGCAATGGTAGTGCTCTGTCACAGCCCCCTTCTCAAACGGCCTATTTGCTAGGGATTCACTGTCAACCGACCACATTTATGTATCTGGACACCAGTTGTGTCAACCAAACTGCCTTGGGAGCGGCTGCATCCTTTGGCTATGACATTAACCCCCAGACTATCAGCAGTGAGGACGGACAGAGACTCCTTGGCCAGTTTGGCTTTGAGGCAGGCTCCCTGCACAATGAGAGCTCAAGAGCCAAGCCAAGGAATATCTATTTAGAGAGCAAGCCTGACCCATCCCGTTGAGGAACAAATTAATTTGTTGACTGTTAAATCTTGCTTCTGGCTTTTGATGCTCACACACTAAGGAAACAGCTCCCATTCCTTCTCGCTGTGTGTGTGCGCGCGCGCACCCCCCCCCCTTGTACTGACTCATTATTATTTATGTGCAGCAGCGAAATGCAACTATGGAATGTATTTGTTGCAGCGGCTAGCAGGTCCCATTACCATTTGTCATTTTATTAAGCTTTAACAGTGGGCCTGAGGCAATAACGGTGGGAGATTTTAATGAGGATCTGAGCAATCATCCTGCAGAAAGTATTGAGAATGTGACAGCGTGGGCAGCTGGCCTGAATGGAAAACTTAGCAGACCTGTGTATGCTCTTAAAAAGACCAGACTACAGAGATAAAAAATGGCTAATCCCAACCTGCAGGTTTACCATCTAAGGAAGAGACACAACACACAATGGAATGTTGTGTTGCTTTTCCTGATTATCACGCTACTGCTTCTGCCCCATTTTCTAGCGTTCCTACCTCACTGCAGTACCTGTTGCATGATAGAACGGTGGCTTTTTTATCCCTATATGTCACACTCAATTTCATTCACACAATGACAAATGGCATTGGGCAACACTGCTACTCCCTGCCCCCTTAATTCCCCCATGGAAACAGCAGGAAAGAACCATGATGTTTTATCATTCCAAATTTTGTCACTTTACTCTCACTATTTTTAGGGTTAAGGGGGTTGCAAATGGGTGGTGGTTTGGGTCCCCCCCTTGAACCAGATAACACAGAAATGAGTGCTAAATTATTCCATGCACAAGGTCTCACATGAGTGACGGTAGGCTTACATAATCTCAAAGGAGGACTGTCATTTGAAGCTCTGGCAGAGGCTAGCAGTGTTTCTCAAACTTGGGTCCCCAGCTGTTGCTGGACTACAACTCCCATCATCCCTAGCTAGCAGGGCCAATGGTCAGAGATGATGGGAGCTGTAGTTCAACAACAGCTGAGGGCCCAATTGGAGAAACACTGGTAGAGCTAGATTACTTCCATATCCCTTTGGTGCTGGCTGGGGCTGATAGGAGTTGTAGTCCAGAACATCTGAAGGGCACCAGAGGCAGCTCTAGATGCTCATTTTGCGGCATCGGGATTGTATGCCTGTTACCTGTGTATCTGCGTTCAGAACTTTAATCCTCTGTGTGGAGATGAATAGATCCACTTCTGTCAAAGCCTGGGAATCTCCCTCAGAGCTCTGAAAAAAGAAAAGAAGAAGAAAAGAACTTACTTAAGAATTCTTCTCTTGAAAACAGTGCCTTCCTCAATCACCTATTTCAGACATGATGGGAGTACAATGACCAAGCTGTACAAAGTTACTGCAACACAGAACAGATATTTGGAACGGTACATTTCCAATATACATGCACAACAGAGATTGAGAGAGGAGCATTCTTAGGCCTAGTTCACTTGAGGGTGTCCTAAGATAAGGATTTCTCACGCTGGCATCTCAGAAGATGGAGCCAGCAAGGGAACGGGAGATGAATTCTCTTGACAAGAGAAACCCGGTTAAGAGTAACAAGTTCAAGAGGGATTGGTTGTATTACTCTATTGCATCAAGAATATGCCTTGCAGACTAATAAATTCATTGGGCTTTTGACAAAGTGGGCTCTAGCCCACAAGAGCTTAAGCCCCAATGAGGTTGTAAAGTTTTCTGAGATGCCTTAAGACTCATGGTTGTCTTGATTCCTTAGATCACCGAGGCAGGAGGGGGGCAGACTTTAGGTTTGCAGAGTATACTTCTGGGTTTCTTCTTCTTTTAGTAGAACCCCAAAGTTCACCAACCAGAGCCAGATGGAAGAGGACCAGATGGATGACAACAGTCAAGGATCAGGGAGCCTCTGAGCATGAGAATTTGCTTTCGGTACTAGAGCTCGACCTCGCAGTCCTTTCACACAAAATTTAATTTAGTCTGCCCTCTACCCCAAGGTCCCATTCCTGGTTTTCCTACCTCACCCCAAGTTTAGCAACCTAATTTGGGGGTGTGGGTTGCTTTTATTTATTTTTGTAAAAAAAAACAACTGGGACTATTGGTGGCTCTACTGCTAATAGCCCAGAGATCTATCAGTGAATCTACCTTCTGTCCATGCCTAGTCTTAGATCACAGCTGCAGATCCCCTTTTAAAAAGTGCCTTGTGCAAATTGAGCACACAATTTAAAAAAATTAAACAATAAAACTGAAGGTGTTAAACTACAATAAGACCATAAAAGCTTTCCTTTTATAAAGTGTGTAAGTCACTTTATAAAGTGAAGTAAGCCCAGCTCAGGGGCTCATACAGAGATACAACAGGAGAACTCGTGTGAGTGTGGAAAATCCTCCTCTGCCTCTTCATTGGAAGTGAGTGAAGTCGCAACAGAGATGCAGCAGAGATGCCTTCCTTGTGGACAGCTGCTTTGAGCTCACTTCAGTCATTTGATTTCTTTTCTCGAAGAACCGTAACCATTCTCTTATAGCATGCTGATATATCCCAGCTCAAAATTAAAGAATTAATGTCAGCTTACAATGAGTTTGTGCCAGGGCTGGACACAGCATCCCTCATTTGTGATGAAATGCTGGAGGCAAAATGGGAAGGTGCAAGTGCTGTGTGGCCCCCCACCCCCACCCCCACCCCCACCCCCTGCTGCCCCTGCCAAAGCCTTGCATATTGCAGTCATGCGGCTGCGTTTGCCAGATTCTGGTGAGGACTCCCATGAGCCCCAGAGACCTCTGCGCAATCTCACAGGGCTCTCGCACAATCTTGCCTGAACATAGACGCTGCAGCAGTCTCTTCTCCCCGCTTCTCTAGTGGCAGGGGAGACATCCCTGCAGAGGAACCCCACAGATTTTGCAGCCTGAGGCAACTGCCTCAGTCTGCCTCCTGGACAGGCCGGCCCTGACTGGAGGCCTCTCAGCAATAATGGAAAGGTGGGGAAGGCTTATTGGAGTACTGCAGGGCCCTGTCAGGCTGCTAACAACTATTTTCAATTTCCCTGAATGACCTATATTTGGTGAGTGGAGAGGCAGTAGCATTCCACAAATGCCAGTCCCCACTGGCAACTACCATTTTGCCTCCCCACATGCACAGGGTATTCTGGGAAATATGTGATGACCAAGAATCCTACAGCCACAGTAACTCCCTCACCCCCATTCCCCCCCAAATGATGCTTTTCTCCATCTCTCTCTCTCTCTCCCCCTCCAGTTATAGGTGAAGAAGACTATCTAGCCAAAGTATTTATTTTGCATAATAACAGGAAACTACACTCAATGGAAGACCTATTCTGTTTGCTCACTTGCACAAAGGGAAGACAAAAAAGTCAATTCACACAACCCAAAGAGTTGTTTATATAACAGGGTTGTTTAACTTGTGAAGGACTTCTGCGTTCAGACAGAGGTGAAGCTGCCCTCTGCTGTGTCTGTCTTTCTCAGAACTGGATTGACAGGGTCTCCATCTGGACATGGACCAAGGACCTTCTGCAAGGCAAAGCAGGTGCTCTGACCATTCCCTCTGAGCGCAAGGAAGTCAGACCTCACCTCAGTCAAGGCTGGCAGTGCTGCACAGGCAGCTTAAGAGGAAGAGTGTTCTCAACGGTCAACCAATACAACCAGCTTTTGATCTAAGAGTTGCGTGCCCACACTTTCAGCAATGTTGCCATATTGATTTCTCCTGTCGTCCAGCACACACCTCGGGGCAACAAAAAGTTTGAGGTGGGCCCCCATTTTGTGCTATGTACACACAATGCCTTTAGAGTGCATCCTTTCCCTCAAAGAAAATTGCTGGGAACTATGGTTCCACCACTCAGAATGTGCTTCAAGTGTATCATGTGTACGCAGCCTAAGGGGCTGTGATGAGATTATTGAGGAATAAGTTATTTGACTGCCAAATCTACATTACGACAGAAAAAATTTGGACCACGGCAGTGTAGTCAGAGCTTATGAAATCATCACTGGTATCTTCGGGTGAGTCTCTGTTAAGGCAGATCCACACGATGTAAGAGCACATCCAGTGCACATTTAAAGTGCATGGTCTTCCCCAAAGTATCCTGGGCACTGCAGTATATTAAGGGTGCTGGGAACTGCAGATCTGTGGGGTAAACTACAGTTCCCACAAGTCTTCATGTGAGAATCCTGGAAACTGTAGTTTGTTAAGGGTGTCAGGAATTATTATTACCACCCACCACCCACTCGAAGGCCCCAGGGTGGATTACAACATTAAAACACAATATTAAAAACTGTTCAATGTCACAAAAATAAAGCGGGTCCTAAAAATATCTACTTCAAGTGTCAAAAGTCAGGGCAAAGAGGCTTGTTTTCAGCATTCACCAGAAGCTGTAAAATCAAGGAGCCAGACACACCTCTGTGGGAAGGCAGAATCACAGGGTTGCCACAGAGAAGGCCCTCTTCCCAGGCCACCACCCCATGAGCCTCTGAGGGTGGAGGAACTTCTCAGCAGGAAGTTCTGCAGGGTGCTGTAGGCAGTCTTTCAGATATTTGGGGCTTGAGTCATTTATGGCTTCCAACACCCTAAACAGGGCCCAAAAACAAACTGGCAACTAGTTGTAGCTTTGAGAGAGGAAAACTACCATTCCCAGTATTCTTTGGGAAAAGTGATGTGCTATATATGTGCACTGAATGTGCTTCAAATGCATGGTGTGAAGTTGTATATATTGGTTCCTCATGTACAGCCCATATCCATCATAAGCTGTGCATACAGTAATGTGGGCTCAAGTCTACAAAACTCCCTCCCAAGTGAGACTAACCAAGTCCCCTCCCTGCTGAACTTCAGGTGCTTGACAAAGACTTTTCCATCCCCAAAGATGTTTTAAGGAAGTTCTCTGTGTTTTTTATTATGTATGTTTTTTGAAATGTGTATGTTTACTGGTTAGAAATGATTAAGTGGTATCAAAAAAAAGCTCTAATAAATCGTAAATAGTATTGAATATTGGGTTGCAACACCAATCTTGGCTGCTTCTCCTCCAAAAAGCAATAAAGTATGTCAGATGGAAATAAACTCCTGCAAGAAGAAAATGTGATGTTTATCCAGGCTTAGCAAAACAACAAGAACAACAACAAAATCACCCCCCACAAAAAAACCATTTCACTGGGATGGATAGCCACAGAGGAAAAGAGGAGTTATTTAGCAGGAAAATGGGAAACTCTCTAATGAAACCAACCAACCCTGCGAAAATGGGAAGGTTTCTGATGAAGCCAACCAATCTTTCCCACTCCATCTGGTCAACTGCATTTTAAAATGAGCAAAAACAGAAAGCTACAGCTTGACGGAGATCCACAATGAGAGACACAACACTCCAGGATGCACAAAGACCACAGAAAACATAAACAACAAAAATAACCAAATGTAAAACAGACAATAGCATTCAAGAAAAACAGTCTACACACCGCTTTTTTCTTGATTTTAGCTGCCTTTTGCATCCTCTGGGGAGAAGCATTTAAAAATAAAAAGGGAAACAGACAAATGCACAAAAGAAAACGAGAGAAAGAGATATTATGTGAAGTCAGGGAAATCTTTCATCAAAAGATTCTCAAACCTATTATCTACTGAAATAAAGGAAGGAAGGCTATTGCTGGTCTTTATATCTGTGTACATGTGTGTCAGTATCATCCATCGGTTACAGAAACTGCTGCATAATTTTGTTGATCTTAGCTGCAGATTATATTTCCATACTACACATGCAGTTGTAACCCCAATCTGTTCCAGTGAACCCCCAAATCCCATGCCATCTAATATCCAAATGCAGAAGCCAAGCTTTTGCATCCTAGGACATGGAGTTAATCCTCCAAGCTGGATCATTCTGATATTGCTGTAGCCCAGCTCACATAACCCAATGATGTCATCAGGTCAGAGGTGAATGTAGCTTAGGACTAGTGAGGGCAAACAGGAACAGCTTCCACATGCCTGTCAAAAGCACACCCACTTTTATGTCAAGAATCACGTTGCGAATCCCAATACTATCAAACGCTTGTCAAGTTGCCTCTCAACTTGTCACTTAGCAAAACTGAACCCCAGTTCCTTCTCAGTCTGTCCACACAAACTTAGTTTCCTGCAAACCTTCCCCTTTTGGGCTCTCTTTCTCTGACTTTAGCAAGTGGGGGAAATGTACAAGATCCCTCTATCCTATAAAAAACAAATTGTGCAAATGTCAAAAGATTCAAACTTTCTCCAGATTGGCCATACAAGCAAATGTATGAAAGCTGCCATATACTGGAGTCCCACCACTGCTCTATCCAGCCCAACTGGCAAAGGGTTTCCAAATCTCAGACAAGAAGAGCCTTATCCAGCCCAGATACACTGGAAATGCCAATAATTGTGCCTGGGACCTTCTGCATGCAGAGCACGGGATTCATCACATAACTACAGCCCCTCCTCCAGAGACATAAGAAGATAGCTGACACAGACCACACATTCCGCCTAGTCCAGCAGTGCCTACTTGGGGTAGCAACAGATCTCCAGGGTCCCACACTGAAATCTTCCCCATCACCTGCTGTAGGATCATTTAAAGTAGAGATGCCAGGGATTGAACCTGGGAACTTTTCCATGCAAAATCAGTGCTCTATCAGTGAGTTATGCCTCTTTCCTCCATGTTTGCAAAGGAAATTAACCTTAAAACAAACACCCAAGACTCGGATAAGTTCTGTGGCCCTCAGTGCAGCCAACAAAGTGGGGTCGGGGCAGGGATACATATCAAAATAAATTCTCCATTAAGATAGAATATCAAAACAAATTCAGATGCTTCTGGGGCAGCTTAAACTGGCATTGGCATCATAACTCAACCTGGTGCCCTCCAGATGCTTGGACACCAACTCCCATCACCCCCAGTCAGAATGGTCAGTGTTCAGGGATGGTGGAAGTCAAGAGTTCCACAACTTCTGAAGAGTACCTCATTGGGGAAGGCTGTTGTAGGCTCATAGCTCCTTGTAAACCATAAGGTTATATCCAAGGCTAGTCCTACTCAGAGCAGACTGTAACTTTGCTGTCTAAAGCAGCATTTTTATATAGTCTGTCACTCCTATTTTATATAATAAACCAAGTTTTCTTTATTTCTTTGTGTGAGAGCTTCTTTGGGGGCATAAGGTTAAAGGTCAAAACATGTCCATAAAAGTGAACATCATACTGGTAATTCAAGCAAAAGATCCGAAACCTCATAGGACTGCTGGCTGTGCACATGTGAGTCCAGGTACACATTTGTAACAGCACAACAAAATCAGACCAAAGGTCCCTTTAGTCCAGCATCCACATGGTGGTCAGCCAGATCCTTCCAGGAGGCTCTTAAGCAGAAGTCAAGGAAGGGGGGCTGAAGCCTGACTTGGAGAGGGGGGGCAGTGAATTGTGGGGTACTGTTCTGGCCAGAAGGCAAGAGTCAAAAGCAGGGGAAGCTTCAGAGCTGGAGGGTGGAGCACAGAATGAGACAGAGGAGGAGGAGGAGGAAGAGTTGGTCAGGTAAGTGAAGAGCCAGGTGCTCCCCCATGCCCTTCTGCACCCGTCTCCCAGAATGAGCAGAGGAAGTTTCCATGCAGGCACAGCTTCCGGTTGTGAGTGTGCTGTCTGTCAGAGGAACGTACATAAACTGGTGGAGGGAGAGTGGTCCCGGGTTGCTGCACCTGCGCCATAGAGTGTGGACCTGGGAATAGCTGCCGAGATGCTAGATTGGTGTGGGTATGTCTCCAGAGCTGCAGAAGTGACTGTAAGTGTTATCTTTCACAATAAAGAATTGATTATTGAAATGAGCCCTTGAAATGAGACAGGCTACCCAGCAAATGCAGTAACATCTCATTGCAAGAAAAGAGAACTAAATTGGGGCAGAACTTTATATTCTATTTAATAAATTAAAAAGAAAGAACAAGATAGTTTTGCTGCCCCCTTCTTATGAAGAGTTGCATGCAGCATTGAGCCGCTATTAAAATAGCAGCAGCCAACCGTCTTTGAGAGACTGCCTACCAAAGAAAACCAGACAGCATTGGAACTGATAAACAGTGCTGCACTTTGGCACAATACAAATCAAGTTTCGTTTGTGGTTGCCAGTTTCTCCTTTTTTTCCCCTTGAAAGCCAAACCACTCATTAGGAGCCGGAATGGGGAAAGCAATTAAAAGGGGGAAATGCTATTTCTCTAACGAGAATGAGCAGTGACACTTTTAACCTGTATTTTATGCTGAGATTTAGTGACACTGGGCTGTGCAAGGTGCCTTGACCACAAAAATGTCAAATGTCTGCAAGTATCTTCATGACTTGTATTGCATAGAACTGTAGAGCTGGAAGGGACCCCCAAAGTCATCTAGTCCAATGCTCTTCAATGCAGGAATCATCACTAAAGTTTCCCCGACAGATAGCCATCCAACCTCTGTTTAAGCACCTCCAAGGTTACCAGCTCAATAGAAGTTAAGATATTTGCACATATAGCTATTGTGGGCTATTTAGAAGCTTTCTTACTAGCCAAGCAACAACAGACAGTTCCTTGTGCACCACCTTGAGCTCCTTGGGAGAAAAGGTGAATGAATGAATGAATGAATGAATGAGAGAACCCGCATAAGCAGCAGGAACTGGGCAGATGAAGGAGTGGAGCTGCACCAGGGCTGGGGAACCCCTTTGGCGAGAGGGCTGCTTTCCCTTCTGCATTTCCTGCCTCACAGGGTTGTTGTGGGGATTAAATGAGGAGGGGGAGAACCATGTAGGCCACTTGGAGTTCCTTGGATGAAAAGATGGGATATAAATGCAATAAAATAAAAGATAAATAAAACAAGTTGTTCTTCCATCCGTGCCTCTTAAAGAGCAAGGATCCTAAACCTCATGTCTACCAGAGGAGAGAGGCAGTGCTTAGGTTCAAGAGTGTTTCAGACTAACTTCTAGGAGCAGCAGGTAAGGCAGTTTTACAGATGTGCCTCCCTCCATAGCTTTCCACCCCCCCCCCCCATTAGTGTTTTTACCTAATGGGTAATTTAGCTAACCAAGTCTGTTATTGCCAATATGCAGTAAACTTAGGCTGAACATTATTCTTATTCTTATTATTGATGTTGTGCCCCCTCAGCTTGGCGCCTTATTAATTTTATTTCTACGCACCTCTTTCCACTCAATTTCCATTGCGGGCCTTTTGTATTTGCTTATGTTAACATAATTTCTAATGTTACAGATGTCACACGATGCCAGTTCCACATTTGTAAGAGCTTGAAACACCTGCCCTTTGGAACTCCCTGCCTATTGATATCAGGCAGGTGCCCTCACGCTGCTCTTTTTGAAACCTACTAAAACCATTTTTGTTTAGTCAAGTCTACCCAAGTATTCAGAAAGCTGATGCAAATTTTAATCTGTTTTCAGTTTATTGTTGATTTAAATTCTGTAAAAGCTTTAAATGGTTAATTCTTCTTATTGATAATGTTATTGTTTAAAACTTTGGTAACCCACTTTGAGGGGTTTTTTTATACCAATCAAACAATGTACAAATCTTATGAAATAAATTAATAATGGATTGGCCAATATATCATTAGATGTGATTTTACATGTGGTTATCTGTAACTCTCCTCTGCATTTATTTTCAACTTTTCATTATATAGACACTCTCTGTCCTTATACCTGCAAAAAGATTGATAGTAATATATTGCAGGGGGGAAATATGGCCACTTTCAATCAATGTGACATGACAACTCTTGCAACCCATGAATGGATTGCTTGGACATATGCACGGACATATTTAATGATATTTAGAATGTATTTATCAAAACCATAATGACCCATGGACCAACATATACCTGGGGGAAACAATAAGTTTATTCATTAACCTATATACTACATTGTTCTGTAAATTATTGTTATTGTTATTATATGTTATTATTATTTTGTTACTGTTGTTTACCCCTGCCTTTTAAAATGTTTATGCATCCTTTTTCTTTTTCCTCTTTCTTTTTTCCCTTCTTTCTTCTTCTCTTATTTACTTTACTGTAACCCACTGGAATAAAATATAAATAAAAAATAAAATAAAAATGTAGATACTCCCTTCCACTCCACCCACCAAAAGTAATGATGAAGCAACACTAAGATATCCACAACATACAGGGATATGAAAGCATTTATCTGAGCTTTTTGCGACACAAGCCTGGAAAGCCACAACTGGCTGTTACTCTGATTTGGGGGAACTTTGAAAGAACCTGTGCATTATTTATATTCTGCTGCTCTGTGGCTGCACACACAGTTTGGGTAGCAGGGAGAGAGAAATTAACGCAATGGTGGGAGCCAAGAGGGTTTTGCCACAGCCATGCGGGAATTCTCTGCTGTGGATCCCGAGGAGCAGATGTTTCCGACTCTTCTGAGTTCAATCATCAAGGGATCCCAAATCCTCTTCCATGGATCGAAAACATCTACCTTGACGCGGCTCACCGCCTCCTGGGCTTGCATCATTCGGATGTTTTTGGAGGGGTTGCGCTCCGAGAGCAGCTGCGTGGAGCCCAAGTAATTGGCTGCAAAGATGATGCCATCAATGAGGTCTTCGGGTTCGCAAGGTCCTGGAACTAAAAAGCCAGAAGGCAGGCAATTATTTCTCTCCTAAGACAGAGCAGCAGAGAGGCAAAACGGAGCAAGGAAGAGCACTCCGTACTTCCACACACTGCCCTCAATAGACTATCCTTTTGCTGTAGATGCCTAGCTAATTGCAAAGAGCACAGCGCAACAGCAGCAACAAATATTTAAACAAGAGCATTCGGTCCATGCACATGTGGGTCAGGGAACGAGGAAGCAAAAAGCAGTGTTAAAATTAAAAGTAAAGCAGATATAACAACACCAACTTCAAACCATTTTAATGGCAATTTCACCTCCCCAAAGAAAGGGCTGTGAGTCAGGAAGAGAAAACTCTCACCATCCTCCCCAATCTAAGGCTGAGCTAAAAGCTAAGTGTCTGAACTGGAGGGGGTGGGGGAGGAAGAAATGGGGGATACTTAAAAGCAGGAGATGTTCTCAAGCAGGCTCTTCTTATGTTCTTCCATTTCCCCCCAGAATGGCCCCTTTGCAGTATTCTGGGGCGTTTGGAGGAGGGGAGGGAACAGGGGCCACCACACTTCCCCCAACACACACACCAAAAGCATAGTTCTCGAGAGGGTGCAGGGTGGTGATGATAATATGACTGAAGTCACTGTACCACCAGTGCCAAACCTCATCCCACATGCCATCTGGGAGGAAACTGCCCCTTGAAAAACTACCAAAAAGTCCTCAGATTAGCGAATGTCACCAAATTCCATTTCCCATGGTCCTTTGGGGGCAGTCCTGACAGTTAAGCAGATACAAAGCGAATAAAGGGTTGTAGAGAAACCTTGGCCAGCTAGGGGTGATTCATAAGTAATGGCAGTGACATGCACGCCCTCTGGGACATAAGACTGGGCCAATGGCCCATCCAGTCCAGAATCCTGTTCTCACAGTGGATAACTAGATGCCTGCAGGAAACTTGTAAGCAGGACCTGAGCACAGGAGGACAAGTCTTTGCAGCAAAGAACAAGGCCTTGTAACGAGGAAAACTAACACAATAACCCTCACACTTAAATGCACCCCATGTTGCCCACAATGAGCTCTCCTTGGTGCTGAGCCAGCCAACCTGCTTTGCTCTGAGGGCAGGACCAGCACACGATATCTGTAATCTCAGAAACGAGAAGGGGAAATATATTGGTGGAGATGAACCCCTGGATCTGGGAGCAGTTAGAAGAGGTAGCTTTGGAGGCCCTTCCTTGTACCAACCAGCTCTAAGATTTCACCATTTGTTTAAAATGTTGCACTCTGCATTACCAGATATGCCAGACTATCAAAGTGCCCAAGGTTCCATAACCAACACTATAATAAAATGATGCTGCTGTTGATTTCATTAAAATAAAAACACCAACTTTAAAATGCAGTAAAATAGTTATCCCAGGGTCCTAGCTTTCCAGAGCAGAGGTTAGCTGGGACTCTGTGCAGGGCCCTTTGCTCAGAGAAGGGGCTCCCATTCCTTGCTGCTTTCAATTGCTCTTTTCTGCACTTTCCCCAGCTCTCTGCAAATAGGTCCCCACCTTGCATATGTTTGGCCAAATGGCTACAAATGGAATGATTGACGCCTTGCACTTATTTATTTTCTAAAGTTTTATTAAAATGCAAATTTATATTATTACATTCTTTAAAAACAGAGAGTTGTATCCACCTATGTTTACTCAGAGTAAATCCACTGCATTAGTCGTTCACCTAACAAGTCCCATCGGGAGAATCTCTGCAAATAAACTTCCCTGTGCACAATGGGGCTTCTCCCTCTCCTGCTTCTCCCTCTCCTCCCCTGTTCCCCCATTTCCCTAACACTGGCTTGGGGGAAGGTCAGGAGAACCCTCCCCACAGAAGAGCAGATGTGGGGAGGACAGGGGGCCATTCTATCTGACAAGCTGAAATGCTTGCACAGATGGAAGATTCATCATGGTGCTTCATTGAAGTCCACTCGGTGTATTTAGCTTTTTTATTTTTGCCATATCATTTTAATGATATATTTGCTTGTTTATGCTACAATGACATTTCTGGCTCCTGACCAGACTAACTTATTAACAAAACGTCACTCAGATCCTCTTCAAAGGGAGGGTGTGCAGCGGTGAGATTGGGAGATCTCAAGCCACCTTTTATTTTGTGTGCTGAGATTTGCAGGCACCTGTGTCTCCTGCAATCTCTGCTGTTTCCAGACCTTAGCCAAGTTTTGCTGGTTGCAAGTGTCAGGGAAGGAACTTTCCCTCCCTTTAGCAATGTGGTGACAGAAACAGAAGCTCTGAACATGCTCACTGCAGCTGGAGCTGGAAGCTGTTCAGAGAAATGGAGGAAGAGACTGAAAACTGAAGGGCTGAAAAGACTGATAAATCAGCAGTCAAGGGGGATGTGGCGAATCAAGAGACATACCGGTACTTCCAGCTGGAGCCTCAAAGGGCAGAGAGAATGACCAATAAGACTGAGTTTCTCCACTTTTAAAGCCAAAATGAGTGCAATAATTGACCCAAGGCTAGAAGCAGAGCATTGTCTCTCCATGTAATGAATGTGGGCAGGGGAGGGGAGGTTATCTGGACAGGAGACTGCTGGGACAGTGGAGGCATAGCTGACACAACCCTCAACAGCCTGGTGCCTGCCAGATGCTCTGGGCTACAACAATCCATTTACGATAAAGAAAACAATGCCTGACCTGAAGAATTTGGAGCAAATGATTCAGCAGAGGAAACACAGCCCAGAATAAATAAGGAGATAGTACAAGAATACTTGGCTAGGTTAGATGTATTCAAGTCTCCAGGGCCAGATGAACTGCATCCAAGAGTATTAAAAGAACCGGCAGATGTGATCTCAGAACCACTGGCAGTCATCTTTGAGAATTCCTGGAGAACAGGCGAAGTCCCGGCAGACTGGAGGAGGGCAAATGTTGTCCCTATTTTCAAAAAGGGGAAAAGAGAGGACCCAAATAATTACCGCCCAGTCAGTCTGACATCAATACCAGGGAAGATTCTGGAGCAGATCATTAAGGAGCACCTAGAAAGGAATGCTGTGATCACCAATAGTCTGCATGGATTTCTGAAAAATAAGTCATGTCAGACTAACCTGATCTCATTTTCTGACAGAATTACAAGCCTGGTAGATGAAGGGAACGCAGTGGATGTAGCCTACCTTGATTTCAGCAAGGCATTTGACAAGGCGCCCCATGATATTCTTGTAAAGAAGCTGGTAAAATGTGGTCTTGACTATGCTACCACTCCGTGGATTTGAAACTGGCTGACTGACCGAACCCAAAGGGTGCTCATCAATGGTTCCTCTTCATCCTGGAGAAGAGTGACTAGTGGGGTGCCACAGGGTTCTGTCTTGGGCCCGGTCTTATTCAACTTCTTTATCAATGACTTGGATGATGGACTCAAGGGCATCCTGATCAAATTTGCAGATGACACCAAACTGGGAGGGGTGGCTAACACCCCAGAGGACAGGATCACACTTCAAAACGACCTTGACAGATTAGAGAACTGGGCCAAAACAAACAAGATGAATTTTAACAGGGAGAAATGTAAAGTATTGCACTTGGGCAAAAAAAATGAGAGGCACAAATACAAGATGGGGGACACCTGGCTTGAGAGCAGTACATGTGAAAAGGATCTAGGAGTCTTGGTTGACCACAAACTTGACATGAGCCAACAGTGTGACGCGGCAGCTAAAAAAGCCAATGCAATTCTGGGCTGCATCAATAGGAGTATAGCATCTAGATCAAGGGAAGTAATAGTGCCACTGTATTCTGCTCTGGTCAGACCTCACCTGGAGTACTGTGTCCAGTTCTGGGCACCACAGTTCAAGAAGGACACTGACAAACTGGAACGTGTCCAGAGGAGGGCAACCAAAATGGTCAAAGGCCTGGAAACGATGCCTTATGAGGAACGGCTAAGGGAGCTGGGCATGTTTAGCCTGGAGAAGAGGAGGTTAAGGGGTGATATGATAGCCATGTTCAAATATATAAAAGGATGTCACATAGAGGAGCTGGGCATGTTTAGCCTGGAGAAGAGGAGGTTATGATAGCCATGTTCAAATATATAAAAGGATGTCACATAGAGGAGGGAGAAAGGTTGTTTTCTGCTGCTCCAGAGAAGCGGACACGGAGCAATGGATCCAAACTACAAGAAAGAAGATTCCACCTAAACATTAGGAAGAACTTCCTGACAGTAAGAGCTGTTCGACAGTGGAATTTGGTGCCAAGGAGTGTGGTGGATGTTGTATATTGAGTCAAAGGATTTTATATCTGTATTATTGTTGTCTGTATTTGCATTAGGGTAAAGTAACTGCCTTTTGGTTCCAGAGGGTACAGCTACTATTGGTTCATTTAAGCTGCTGTATTTGGATCCTCTGTCTTATTGGTTTCCTCCAAAAGGCAGGACTGTGATTGCCTGATATTGTTCCCTCCAAAATGTATCCTTTCTAGCTAGTTCCCTGTCCCTATAAATGTAGCTCTCCCCTCCTCAGGTCTCAGTCTTGTTTGCTTTAATAAAGAAATGTTACTAGAGAACTGTCTCCAGCATATTATGTCAAGAGAGCTGAAATCACAAACCCCACGTCACAACAACTGGCGACGAGGATGGGATCCGGAATGCTGAGGAGCGGTTAAACGCAGCCCTGCCTCAGAGTCCGGATTGTAGCTAAGAACAAGACTCACTGGCCAGCTGAGAAGACGACCCTGCCCACAGGACAATGGAGAGTCCAAGGGTATTGGAGCCCTTCCAGCCATCAGAGCCCCACACGTGGGAAGACTACGTCAAACGCTTCGAGTTCTTTGCAGTGGCTCAAGGGATCACCGATGCCAGCAAAAGAAGGGCCACATTCCTGAGCTACTGTGGGCCTGAGATCTTCACGCTGGCCAAGGCATTGCCTGTTCCAGCGAAGCTAAGTGAGACATCTCTCAAAGATATTCTTGCCTGCCTAACAAGCCATTTGGCACCTACTGAGACCAAGATGGCCCGGCGGATGGAGTTTCATAAGAGGCAGCAGCGTGCTGGGGAGTCTGTATCTGCATTTCTAGCTGAACTGCGGAAGCTCGCTCAGCACTGCGACTTCCAAGATCTGGAAGAGACTCTCCTGGATCGGTTTGTCGGTGGTCTGAGCAGCAAGAAAGCCAGAAGACGCATCGTGGCTAAAGAAGAGGTTACCCTTGCTTCAGCCTTGAAGGAGGCCACCGCCACGGAGAATTATGAAAGAGAGGAGCTTGATGCCAGTTGCAGGGCACCTAAGCCACATATAGAAGTTGCGCATGCCATGGACGAGCTAGAGGCTACTCCGAGCCAGAGCCCAGTCCGTGGGGTCGAGTCAGTGCGTCAGGCCTGCACAGTGCACAAAGATCACCGAGGCAGGTGCCCTGGTTGTGGTGGAAACCATGAGTGGAAGAGTTGTCGTTTCCAGGATGCTATGTGCCGGACGTGCGGGAAGACAGGTCACATCGCCAGGGTCTGTAGATCGGCGTTGGGAGTGACAGGAGCACCTAGACTGGAGCATCGCAGACCGCCCACAGCAAACCATGTTCTACAGGACTGCCACTACATAACGGAGATCAACGGGAGGGTCATGCAGTTTCCAGCGCAAGGCAAGGCACACATCAAGGTGAAGATTGAGGGTCAGCTGTGTGACATGGAGGTGGACTCCGGATCTGGATTCACTATTGTGTCGGACCAGACCGCGAGGACATTCTTCCCCAGGGGTAAGTTGCCCCCTCTGGAGCCCTTCCCAGCTACTTTGCAGTCATACTCAGCGGGCCGCATCCATGTCATGGGAATGTGTGCTGTGAGAGTACAGTTCCGGGACAAACAGGCGGTACTCAAACTGGTGATTGCGAAGGGCAGTCGCCCCAGTCTCCTGGGCACTGACTGGTTCCCCGCCCTGGGACTGAGTATATCAGGGCTTAATTCAATCCAAACCTGCCCTGAGATGAGCGAGGCATTATGCAAAGAATTTGCTGGTCTCTTTAATGGAAAACTGGGTTGTTATAAAGGGCCCCCAGTTGACTTCGAATTGGACTTCGAATTGGACCCTGGGGTGGCCCCAATCCGACTCAAACCAAGGCGAGTGCCATTTGCACTGCAACCCAAGATCGAAGCAGAGCTGGATAAATTGGTCAAGCAGGGAGTTCTCTCACCCGTGGACTCCGCTAAGTGGGAGACTCCAATCGTCACGCCCCTTAAAGCAAATGGGGAAGTCAGGATCTGTGCTGATTACAAATGTACTATCAATAAGGCACTCAGGGGAAACTCATACCCCATTCCAGTCGTATCACATCTGTTGGCTAAACTGGCTGGGGGCAAGGTGTTCGCCAAAATTGACCTGGCACAAGCTTACCAACAGCTGCCAGTAACCCCACAATCAGCGGAAGCACAGAATATTGTCACACATAAAGGGGCGTTCAGAGTTAACAGATTACAATTTGGAGTTTGTGTGGCCCCAGGGATTTTTCAAGGACTCATGGAACGCCTGTTAAGAGGTCTGCCGGGGGTCTTGCCATTTTTTGATGACGTTTTGATTGCTGGAAAAGACCCACAGGAACTGGTTGCGCGTGTCCGTGCAGTGTTGCTCAAGTTCAAGGAGGTGGGGTTGCAACTAAAAAAGGAAAAATGCAGTTTTGGGGTGCCAACTGTGGATTTCTTGGGGTTTAAAATTGATGCATCAGGCATCCCCCCCACAGATGCTAAGGTTAAGGCCATCATCGAGGCACCACGACCACAGAATAAGACGGAGTTGCAGTCATTCCTGGGACTTATTAACTTTTATCATTCGTTCTTACCCCAGAAAGCTTCGGTAGCTGAACCATTACATAGTCTGTTGCAGAAAAAGAATGTGTGGCGATGGGGGCAGGGGCAGCAGAAGGCTTTTGACTCCTTGCGAGGAATGCTGAGTAGCAGGAGCGTCCTTGCTCATTATGATGAGTCGAAGCCGCTGGTCCTGGCATGTGATGCCTCTCAATACGGTCTGGGGGCGGTGCTGAGTCATAGGGAACCGGATGGGTCGGAAAAGCCCATCTCTTTCTATTCCCATACGTTGTCGGCCACGGAGCGCAACTATGCTCAAATGGACAAAGAGGCGCTTGCAATTGTGGCAGGAATCAAAAAGTTCCATGATTATGTGTACGGTCGCCATTTCTCCATTGAAACGGACCACAAACCACTGTTAGGGTTGTTCAACCCGAACAAACAAACGCCACAAATTCTCTCCCCCAGAATGTTGCGTTGGTCTATATTCCTGAATGGGTTCCAGTACACCTTGACCCATGTGCCGGGGAAACGGTTGTGCCACGCTGATGCGCTGAGTCGATTGCCCCTTCCTGGCGGGAGCAATGAGGATCCTGCTCCAGCGGAGCACATAATGATGCTGGAAACACTTCCGGGGGCTCCTGTAACGGCTACTGATATAGCTGAGAAAACGAGGAAAGATGCTGTTCTCTCCCGTGTGCTCACTTGGGTGGGGAGGGGGTGGCCAGGTGGTCCGCATGAAGACAAATTCAGGCCTTATGCGACAAGGTAGCACGAGTTGTCCATGCATAAGGGTTGTTTCCTGTGGGGAGATAGGGTGATCATCCCAGCACCACTGAGAAACAGGGTTCTTGAGACGCTTCACATGGGACACCCGGGAATGGTCAGGATGAAGTTGCTAGCCCGATGTTATGTGTGGTGGCCGGGAATGGACCAGAACATAGAACAATGGGTACGAACATGCAAGGCATGCCAAGAGGTGCGGCCAGAAGTGGCCAGAGCACCAGTTCACTGGTGGGAGCAGTCCAGATCTCCCTGGAGCCGGCTGCACTTAGATTTTGCTGGGCCATTCCAGGGGAAGGTCTTTTTGGTTATCGTCGATGCATATTCCAAATGGTTAGAAATGGCGATGGTCCCTAGCATGGCATCAGCTGCCGTAATCAAGGTGTTGAGGCAGCTGTTTGCAACCCACGGGTTACCTGAGACCATTGTATCAGATAATGGGGCAGCTTTTGTATCCCAAGAATTCAGGGCATTCTTGGCTGATAACTTCATAAGAGGGGTCACATCCGCGCCCTTTCACCCATCCTCCAATGGGCAGGCGGAGCGCATGGTAAGAACAGCCAAAGAATCCATTGCGCGCTTAATGGAGGGTAACTGGTCAGCTCGCGTCGCGTGAATGTTATTTTTGCAGCATGCGACGCCGTGTACTGCGACGGGCAAGTCGCCAGCTGAGCTGCTCTTGGGTAGAAGACTGGTAACGGTGCTGGATTATGTCCACCCGGATAAAATGCCAAACCGTAAGTCAAGAGCAACCCCCCAGGCTGAGACTGACACAACAAGGTATCTCGCCCCTGAAGATCTGGTCTGGGTGAGGAACTATTCACAAGGTTCGCGGTGGGTGGCTGGTGTGGTCACCCGGACTAGTGGACCTGTGTCCTATTATGTGACCTTGGAAAATGGGAAAGTTTGGAAGAGACATATAGATCAGCTGAGGCGCCAGGCGCTCAGCAGAGAGGAGTCTGATAATTCATCCCTGGCTAACGACGCAGAGCTGCAAGACCAGGGTGAAAATGGCCCAGAGGTGCAGTCACCAGGGGCCTCAGCAAATGAACCAGGGTCTGCTGGTCCTCAGGATGACGAGGTACAGGTAGGGGACCCTGAGATGTCTGGGACTCCATCTGTTCCTGACGAAACCCCTATGGCAGCCCCCCTACCACAGGTGACACCCAATCCAGAACCGGCAACACCTGTTGTCAGGAGATCAAGTAGAAGTTGTAGGACCCCACAGTACCTGAGAGATTACGTCTGCTGTGCTCACTAGGGGGGAGGGGTGTTGTGTATTGAGTCAAAGGATTTTATATCTGTATTATTATTGTCTGTATTTGCATTAGGGTAAAGTAACTGCCTTTTGGTTCCAGAGGGTACAGCTACTATTGGTTCATTTAAGCTGCTGTATTTGGATCCTCTGTCTTATTGGTTTCCTCCAAAAGGCAGGACTGTGATTGCCTGATATTGTTCCCTCCAAAATGTATCCTTTCTACCTAGTTCCCTGTCCCTATAAATGTAGCTCTCCCCTCCTCAGGTCTCAGTCTTGTTTGCTTTAATAAAGAAATGTTACTAGAGAACTGTCTTCAGCATATTATGTCAAGAAAGCTGAAATCACAAACCCCACGTCACAACAGTGGAGTCTCCTTCTTTGGAGGTCTTTAAGCAGAGGCTTGACAACCATATGTCAGGAGTGCTCTGATGGTGTTTCCTGCTTGGCAGGGGGTTGGACTCAATGGCCCTTGTGGTCTCTTCCAACTCTATGATTCTATGATTCTACGAAGTTCTATGGCAATAAAGCAATGAAGGAAGATGCCTTGAACCATGTCAGATTATCTCTCCATCTAGCCCTGCGCTATCTACTCCATGGGTAGGCAACGTGGTGCCCCTCTGATGCTGTTGAACTCCAATTCCCATTCAGCCCCAGGATGATGGGAGCTGCAGCTGCATAATGTCTGGCTGGCCTACTCTATTTTGACTGGTGGCAGCTCTCTGGGAACTCAAAGATTTGTCCCTCTAATACCGTAGTTGTTGCAGGTGACGTCACTCAGGACCTTCTGCATGCAATCAGCTACTCTCTCTCTGGAGCAAAAATGGGGGGCTGGGAGGATTTAGGGTTGATCTTTCAAGAGGGCTCATTTGCTTGAATTAAGCCAAGGCCTACAATCCTAGTTAATACATACAGGTTATACATGACAAAGTATAAAAGAACCCAACAGGATCAGAGGAATGTATCTATGTTTTTTATTCAAATATAGCTTCTATGCTTTGCACACTTACTGCTAGTACCGTATTTTTCGTCCCATAGGACGCTCCGTCCCATAGGACGCACCTAGTTTTTTTGGGGGGAAATAAAGGGAAAAATTTTTTCCTTTATTTCCCCCCCAAAAAAAACAGGTCGGGGAAACCGAACCAGGTCGAGGTACAGCGGGATGGCGGCGCTGCACCTCCCTGCTGTCCCCCAAGCTTGTGGGGCTGGCCGATGTCTGCCCAGCGCGTGGGGCGCTCTGCTTAAGCGCGCCCTGCCCGCCGGGCAGCAGGCTGCTATCCGCAGCGAGGGGAGCCCTGCGGGGAACTCCTGCAGGGCTCCCCACGCTGCGGATGTCTGCCCGGCACAATGGGCGCTCTGCTTCAGGGCGCCTCTCGCGCCGGATGTCAGGCTGCTATCCGCAGCGTGGGGAGCCCTGCAGGGAACTCCTGCAGGGCTCCCCACGCTGCGGATGTCTGCCCGGAGGGAGGGGCGCTCTGCTTCAGGGCGTCCCTCACGCCGGGCGGCAGGCCCCTCCCGCAGGGCTGCCTAGGCTGCGGATGTCTTCCTGACGCCAAGCTTCAGCGAAAGCCTGCATTCGCCCCATAGGACGCACCCAGATTTCCCCTTCATTTTTGGAGGGGGAAAAGTGCGTCCTATAGGGTGAAAAATACGGTAAGTCCAAATGAATTCAGCTGTGCTTACATCTGAGTAGACATGCATCGGATTGCTCTCTTGTGCATTGAAGCACCATACATAGCCTTGCTTTTATGGACTTAGCCACATTAGGAGAAAATATTCCAGGGACAATTCAGTCTCTGATAAAAAGCTTATATCACTTTTGTCATAAATAAAACCTGTTAGTTGGGGGGGGGGGTGAAACACACAAACACACACACACAAACACGGCTGAAATTCAACACACACCTAACTGGCAGTGAGTCACACTGGACTTAACAGGGCTGACTCCTGAGTAGACACGTGTAGGAGGTCAATGTAGGGCGCTCTCTACTCTGTGCCAGCTCTGCCTGCTTTTGCATGCACAACCCGTCAACAAGAGCTGGTTTCTCTCTCAGTCAGATTTAATGGAAGACAAGAAGCATCCATAATGTCATCCTCAGAAAAGGACAAATGAGGCACAGCTAAGTGGACCTTGCACCCACTGCTGTCAACAAGATTCTCAGTGAAGATCAATCATACAAAGAAGTTTAATTTCATTAGGTTAGCCATCAGCACCAATTATTAGTATACTAATTAAATGTCCCAGTCAGAGGGGTGCTAGAACCATACAAATAAGTCTGCATAATATGCCTTGCTGTGGGAGACTTCCAAATGTCAGTTTATTTAGCCTGTAAAATAGAAATTGCACTGATTTCTATTAATGGGGCTCTCATAATATGGCTGGAAGCAAAAAAAGAAAAGCCATCTCTAAAGGACATAAGCACAGTTTCTTAACAGTATTCAGTCTAAGCCCGTGGTTCCCAACGTAGGACACATGCCCCACAGGGGGGCAATTCGATTTTTAAGGGGGGCAAATTGTGAATGAGTTATTAATAGTGAAATTTAGGCTTCCTCCATGTGAATAGGAGTTCACTTTGAATAATAAGAATTCTACGTCACAGGGGTGGGATAGGCATCAGGATTTTAGAGATGCTTAGGTGGGGCATGGGCAAAAAAAGGTTGGGAACTACTGGTCTAAGCCATATAGGGACCATATGTTGACCATCTGGTTCATTTCAAGCCTCTAAACTGGGGTGGGAAAAGCAAGCATATATTTGGGGCTTGATAACAGGATTGGCAGGTTGGAGAAAGCTGGGCTGGACCTCCAGTTTGTGGGACTACTAACTCCCATCATGGCTGTTCACTGGCCAAGGGAACTGGGGCTGATGGGAGCTGGAATCAACAGGCTCTCCAACCCTGGATTAAACAATAAAGCGACTCACTTCCCTTCTATGTAAGCACAGAAATCTCCCAGCTTTTAACGATAAGAGGCCATGTTCCAGCAACACAAAATTCACATCTGTTGCTCTGCCCACTTTTGACTCCGGCCCCTCTGACCACTGGCATGTGGCCCCTGGCAGGCTGCACTTTTGGAAATGTGGCCCTCAAGTGGCAAAGGTTTCTCAATCCCTCCCCTTCTCTCGCTATAGAATGCAGGGTTGTCTCAGGAAGGAGACACAGCTGCCCCCAAGTCTGATAAATCTCATGGCACGTAATAAATCATCTCTCGATAAGTCAGGATTCCCCATCCCCACCCCTGCAGTCTTAATGTTATAAACATTAGGAATCCTGTGAAGATGCACTTACCATCAACAAAGCTTGGGAAGGAGGACACCTTCTTTGTCTGTGTGGATATAAAAATAAAGAGCTTATAACTCTATAGAAATAGTAAGATGTTTATTATGAAAAATGCATGCACAGGACACAGAGGAAGAACAGAAGCATTTTTCATTCATTTTTCATCATAATTACCGTAATTTTAGGCGACTACATGACATTGGCCTGATTCACACATTACAATAAGTGATAGCTCTGCTATTCACTTCCCCTGGGCAGGGAGAATACCATGATCTCTGGCTTAGCATTACATTCATACCAGGGGGACATGGTTAGTCTCTCTCCAAATAAACAAGATTCATTTTTTCCCCTTACTGACTGGTTTGTTGGGAGCGAAACCCACCGCAGTCCAAAGTTTAGATGAAATGCCAAGCCAGAGATTATGGTTTGTTTCCTCTGCATGGAAGCAGGAAGGAGTAGTAGAAGCTTCTTAGGCGTGGTCATGGTGAACAATTAAGAAGTTGTTAAGGGCTTGGCAACATAACAATTTTGTGTTCTTGATTAAAAGCAGCAGCAGCCCTCTTAAAAAGTAATCTCTGCGTTATTGAACATGACTCAACTCCACATGCAAATAAATCTTGTACAATCTGCTAGTTAGCACTGTTTTTATGGATGTATTTTCTTTAAAACCGTCATCACTTCCCTGGCATGCTTGAAGCTCAGAACAACACACTTCTGAAAAGTCTCATCAGCGTAAGAACACCCAAGTGTCATTCCTGTTTTTTAAAAAACCCAAAAACCTGGCACAGTCTCAAATCTCATCTGGGGGCAGGCAGTGCTTATATTGTCACAAATTAGTATTATGGACAGACTCGTGTGTACAACTGACACCTCCACACACCTCTGAGAAAACAGTCTCTGAGTTTAACCCTAAATGTCTCACCTTAAATGTCAGCCTCAACAAACCACAAAGGGCCGGCCTCCAGCCCCACAGGTGTCTCTTATCACCCTTCACCACTGATCATGCTGGCTGGGGCCAGTCCAACAGCACCCGGGGGGGGGGGCACAGGTGGGCCATCCCTGCTGTAAGCATGTTGTTATTCTTATTCTTATTATTACTATTATCATTATTATTGCTATTTCCACTTAACCCCTCCTCCCAAAGGAGCTCAGGTCAGTCAGCACATTGATAACAATGCCATGAAAAACACTCCAGATACAGTTAAAACAATCACATTCTCTTGGCCCATGATTCCAGGGCTGCCACAAAGAGTATCTTTTAGCCATTGAATTTCTGGGTTAACTGGGAAGTTAGGTTAACTGGGTTAACTGGGAAGTTAACTGGGAACATAATAAATTCTGGACATAAATAAATAGAACAGTTTAGCTCTGAAATCTTTCTTCAGTGATTCATCATACACCCCCCCCCCCCGAATGTCTTTCTGCAACGCAAAGCTTCACGGCTTTGGAAAGAGAAGCATGACGTGAAATACAAGATGGAGGCAGGACAGGGAAAACAGAGCACCTTGGCCTCTAGTACTTGCCTCTGGCATATTATTATTGTTGATCGGTCCATTGAGGTCAGAACGCTGCTGTTTCCGAGGCTGATCCAACCCATTGCTTACCTGTAAAAGAAGCAGAAAGACCGAACTGATCAACAGCTCAGGGAGAAGGAGATCAATGCAGCATCGTTCTATCACTGCCTCCTACCCATAATCTGCATTGCTGCTACTGTGGAAATAAGGGCTGATCTATCCATTGACTGTTTGTGAGCATATTAAAAGACTGTGGAAGATATAAAATATTTCTCAAGAGCCAGTATAGATGGTTGGTTTTTGCTGGGTTTAAATCCCGAGTTATTTATTTATTCATTTATGGGGAAAAATTATGCATCACTTGATTGCAAAAACAAAAAACAAATAAAAACCTCAAGGTGGTTTACAAAGAGAATAAGACAATAAAATTATTAGTAAAAACACTTAAAAACCAACTATTTGCAACATTTTTAAAAAATCAGCAAGCGAAAAACTGGTTAAAGTACCGGTATGTTATCAATATTCTACACGCACTGGCAGAGGAAGAGGGGGGGCCGTGGGAGTGCACCACCCCCGGCACCACGATCCGGGTGGGGTGCCATCATGGCTGCCCCCACCGCACACTGGGTGCCGTGCGACGCCCCTGTGGGCAGCGCACCATTCTCTGGGACATGTGCCACCCCCTGCAGGTGGCATGCCACCCCCCCCCGCTCTCTGCCCCCGGTGCTGGAGCATGAAGCTCCGCCACTGTCTACATGTCTGGGTAGCCTTGTCTAAACTAAAATGTTTTTAGCAGGCGCTGAAAGAGCACAGAGAAGGTGCTGGCCTGGTGTCAATAGGCAGGGAGTTCCAAATTATAGATGCTGCCGCACCAAAATATTGCTTTCATACAAATGGGTATTTTGTGGCCCCTATAACAATTCCAGGTTCCAGAATGGAACACATGTTTATTGTCTGGGTGGTGGAATATCGAGGCCATGGAAAATGCAGACACCTATGTGAAAAGGGAGGCAATTGATGGATTTCTTCTGCATCCAAGGGGTGGCGGGGGTGGCAGGGAAAGAGATTGTATAACTCTCTCCATGAGGAGCACTCTAAAAACATATGAAAATCCTGCTGGGTCCGGTCAATGGCACATCTAGCCCACCCTCCTGTTCTCACCGTGGCCACCCAGTTAACCTGTGGGAAGCCAGCAAGCAGCACATGAGCAGAAGAGCCCCCTCCCCTCCTGGGGCTTCCAGCAACTGGTATTCTGAGGAAGCAGAACAGAGCTATCCTGAGTTGGATAGGACTCAACCTCCACAGCAGATGGCCGTTTTCAGAATTCCGTTAAGGCCTATAAAAGACAGTTGTGAGAAACCCAATCACAACTGCAGCAGTACACTAAAAGTAAGATATGCATTGACATATGGACACACACTAACACAAGGGAACCAGCACATAGAAGATTGCAACACTGCCAAATAACATGTAAATTATTTTGGGAGCTGCCAGGATTAAATCAGAAAAGCCTTGGCAGAAAAGCAGATTGGCTATGGGGGTGGGAAACAATTTTCAAACAAGAGTGACAGGACATATATTGGGCCTGTGATGCGAAATGGCAGAACCACAGCTTCTTCTACCCTTTAAAGGCCTTGTCAGGTCTGATCACAATTCATTTGGCAGCACAAGAAATGCATCTGTAGCCCAGACATGCCCACATACAAAATGGGTTAGAACAGCACCCGATTTAGACAGCATGTCTCAGACATGGTCAGTAAATGAGCTTGTTTCTCCCCACAGTAATGATTCAGCACTTAGGGGTTTATCATGGTGGTGAGCAGCCTGTAGCCTTCAGACGCTAATGAATTGTGGCTCCCATCATCCCTGAGCCATCCACTGGCCATGCTGGTTGGGGCTAATGGGAGTTGTAGTTCAGGCACCAGGATGGAGAGGGCTGTGACTCTGCCCCTGTGGCTCTGAGCATATAGAAACAATTGAACACATTTCTTTCCATTGCCAGTACTATACAATCATACGTGACAGGTTTATTGTGCCAATAACACACAAATTTCCAGGACACACAGGGCAATTCTATATCCCTCTACTGCTCCAAAATAGAAACCCTGATATAATATATTCATTCTCCAGATATTGTGCTGCTATGATTGACATACTTCGGAGGATGACATGTGCCACACAACAGGTCTAAAACTGAAGGTTTACATCTACAAATTTTATATTCTGCTTGATTTATGTGCCTTACACACCAACTCAAGTTCCAGCCCCCACACCAGGGACTCATCATGGACACACACTATTGTCTGAACCGACAGGCAGTGAGTTTCTAGGGAATACTTCTTCCATCTGGTGCCCTCCAGATGTTTTGAATGGCAACTCCCATTACCCCTGACCATTGAGTGTTCTGGCTGAAGCTGACAGGAGCTGCAATCCAAAACATCTGGAGGACAGCTGGTTGGGAAAGGCTGCTCTAAGGTTTTCCAATCGCGTAGGAGATGCTAAGGATGGAACCTGGAACCAAGTGCATGCAATTCCATTTCTCTGTCACTGAACAACACTCTTACTCCAACACAAGATGATCGCTGGTCAACATATGCAGAGCCTAAGATGCAATGCAATTGTTACAAACCAACACTCCCTTACCCCAACCTACTTTTAAGAATAGATCTAATTATCTCCCCTGCTTTTGCATGTGGAAATGTCACCACTGATGTTGGAACACTGTTACCAGCTGATGCTGTCACATTGTAAAAGTCCCATATGCAAGCTAGCCATAAACAGCTCTATTTGCAAACCAGGATATATGTCTCACTTCCCAGGGCATTTTGTGTCTGTGTTCCCTTGTTCGTTCCAATCAAAAATTAATGTTCCAGATGAGAACTTGTCTCAAAGATAGCGATAGATTATCTTGTTGCTAAAAGGGGGTGGAGAATTAATTGCAAGCAAAGGCGAGAGTGGTGAGACAGTACCCTCCTCTTCTGCTTTCCCTCTCTGTGACTGTGAGGATCCAGCATGGGATTCTGGGATGAAAAAGGGAGGCTCCCCCCCCCCCATGCAAGGGCACCTGGTACTGTGAATCAGGAGTCCCATCCAAGTGTTCTGCTTGTATTCAAAGCCTACGCAGTGCACTAATTTCTGCTCCCCAACTCATGGAGTGAAAAGATCTGAAGCTGGGGAGGGAGCTGCTCCACTCCAGGTGGGGGCTCTCCACCTCATTTAGAACCCCAATTGTGTGGGTTTCTAAATGCGTGAGGACCCTTCACAAGTAGAGGGGGTTCCCCACTTGAGGCATTTGACCTCTGCAAGTTGGCTGGTGGTGGGGAGAGAAACAGAGGGTCCTGGTGTTTTGCCTGCCCCCATTCTTCACAAAAGGAGGGTGGTGTGGGGCTGTGCAGCATGTTCATCCCCTTTCTTTCTTCCTTCCTTCCATAATGTTCTTAAGAGGTAGGGATCATGAGGAAAGGAATAGAAAAGAAAACCACCAATATCATAATGCCATTATACAAGTAGATGATGCAACTGTATCTGGAATAATGTGTGCGGTTCTGGTCATCACACTTCAGAAAGGATATTGTAGAGTTGTAAAAGGTCCAGAAAAGGGCCACCAAAATGATCAAAGCAAGGGATGAAGAAACTCCCCTGTGAGTAAAAAAGGGGGCAGCAATTTGGAGCATTCAGTTTAGAAAAAAGGAGAGTAAGAGGCAACATGACAGAAGTTTATAAAAAGTGTGCATGATATGGATAGTGAAAAGTTTTTCTCCCTCCCGTAACACATGGACATCCAATGAAGCTGGAGGATTCGGGACAGACAAAAAGAAAGTACTTCTTCCTAGTCAAGAGAGGGAATCTGCTCCCAAAGGAGGCAAGGATGGCCACAAACCTGGACTACTTCCATAGAGGATCAGACTAATTCCTGGTGAAGACTACTGATGGCCACTATGACAATGTCAGAGGGCGAAGGCCTCTGAATGGCAGCTGTTGGAAAGCACAGGACAGGAGAATGGATGCTCTTGCGCTCAGATGCTGCTTGCATGCCTCCCTTGGGCATCTGGTTGGCCACTGTGAGAACACAATGCTGGACAAGTTGGGCCATTGGCCCAATCCAGCAGACTCTTCTTCCTTAAGCAGATGTTCTACCACTCAGTTGTGGCACTTGACAACAGACACTAATTCACAGTATAATTTTTTAAGGCATTTATTTTAAGGCATTGTCAAAGCCTTTTCAATAGGTAAATTAAGGAAGTAGAAGGATATGAGAACTGAGTCTGGTAAATGGGGACCAGACAGCTGTACTGTGTTGTCTTAGATCAGCCTTGTGCTCTCCTGGGAGGAGCCGCCAAACTGTCTGGAGGGCACTAGGGTGGTGAAGACTGTCCTAGATTGTTTTCTTCCTCCTACTTAAAGGTTAATGCATTTATAGAAAAATTAACACATAGATATAACTAAAATGCTTGCTGTCAAAGTAGGAGACAGGAACAGATTCTGCAGCCCACATAGCTGCCCAGCAATGCATCAGATGGCAGCTGCACATCAAGCTGTTTCAGCTAATGAGCTAGTCTAGTTTATAAAGCTTAAGAAGAAGCGGTGTTCCCCTGCTCAGGGTGCATCTCCTAGGTCTCGCTAATAGACAGACTGCCATGCTCAGAAGACATAACAGGTTGGGTGGCTTAGTTGAAATTCCTGTATTGGAGAGGAGTTGGACTAGATGGCCCTCAGGGTCCCTTCCAACTCTACCATTCCAGGATTCTGTGATTAAATTACAATAATAATTTATCACTCATACTAGAACATGAATGACCTTCTAGATCAGCCTTCTCCAACCTGGCGCACTGACAACAGCTCCCCTCAGTCCTGGCCATGCTGGCTGGAGCTGACAGAAGTCCAAAACATCTGGAAGGCACCAGATTAGGGAAAGGCCCGTGTAGCACTTTCTCAGGCCTAGAACTTTTTAAAAGCATTCTCAATAAACTGAGCAACACTCTTTTAAAAAAATCTAATCATTGTTTTTAACACAAGAACTGTAAATCAGGGCTGGTAGAGCTCTAGGTGATCAGCAAAGGGTTTCTGTCTCCCAAATGTCTAACCATAGGAACGGTAGAACTCTAACACTAGAAGTCATGGGAATTCAATGAAGCTGAATGTTGGAAGATTAAAGCTTTTTAGAACCATACCCAACTCCCTCAACCTTTCCCCATAAGGCTTGCTTTCCATACCCCAGTCACAACCAATCTTTTCATTTCTCTTTGTGTTCTAGGAGACCAGTAGGGAGGGGAGCTGGTCACAGCAGGAAGGGCAGACTCTCTGGATTCTTCAGCAGCCTGTCTCAACTTTGCCTCTTGCCACCCTCCCCTCCAGCCTCCGCTAAGCCTCAGAGTCTGAACTTCTCTCTGCCACAGCCTCTTCCTGCTCACTAAACCCTGTTGCCTCTTCTGCTTCCAACACCTCCTCCTCCGTCTGCTCCTTCCTTTCCTTCTGACCACTCACTGTCATCCCACCACTACTCCCCTGGCTCTGAGACTTCTTCCTTGGGGAGCTGGTGGCCTCCCACCACTCCTCTGCATCCAGCCAGTCCATGACAGATCATTATATTATATATTTATTTATACTCCACCTTTTTCCCTGAAAAGAACTCAAAGCAGTTTACAGATAAAGCAGATGCCTGAGGGAAATCTGCAAAGAGTAGAGCCCCCTCCCCTCCTGCGGTTTCCAGAAACTGGCATTCAGAAGCATTGCTGTCTCCAACTTGGGCAGCAAATCAGTGGAGTTTGACAGCTTGAGTCGACTGATTTTAAAGGGTCTACTCTGAGTATGAGTGGGCTATCATCTCTAATCCTTAGGTACCAAGAGACATTTCTAAAAGTGTGGCCTGGAAATTATGGCTTTTGAATGACTGGCGCTTTGTGGAGAGAAACCATTTAAAAAATATTATAGTGGCAAATGCAGCAGAAAGCAAATATCATGCTCCATGTGGACCCTGCTCCTACCATTTGTTGAGTGTTCAAAACAGGAAATCGAGAAAGCATTACTATCCCCACCCCTTAATGACCCATCACCCTCTGGGAATCAAAGGCTGAGAGAGGAACTTGTGCCAGGCAGGGTCACAGCAGACCCTGATCCCAAAAAGGACACTGGCAGATACAGAGCCGGACTCTGGAGGCAGACACAAAGAAGAAGGTTGCAACCAATAGGAGAGTTTAGGCTCCCGAAAGGCTGTTTTATTTTATTTTGTTTTATTTGTAAATTTTGTTAGCTGCTTTTCACTACTACGAGTTCCCAAACAGGATGCAATGTCAATACAGCGCAACAGAAGAGCACAACATGAACAAAATCAGCACACCCAGTGTTTATTTTCTAGAAAAATAGGTGCCGGTACCAACCATGAAGTTGTTAACAGTAAGTGCCACACTTTTTAACAACAAAAAGAGGTGCCGGTACTGAAAAAAAGCAGAGAGCACACTCGTGTGTGGTGTGGTGGCCAAACTCCAACTATATTCCTGGGTGAATGAAGAAGACTTCAATTGCCAGCAAATGCTCAAAGACCTGGTGTCAGTCAAAACTGAGAGGGTTTTGAGAGGGGAGGGAATTCTATAATCAGGGTGCCTATTCAGTAAATGCCATCTTTTGGCTTGCCAAATGTCAATGCCATGTCAGACTAGGACCTTGCAGACCGGGGTTCACATCCCCACTTGGCCATGAAGCCCATTGGGTGACCTTTGGCCAGTTGCAGCCTCTCAGCCTCTCAGCCTACTTCACAGGCTTGTTGTGGGGATTAAACAAGGAGGGGGAGAACCACATATGCCACCTTGAGCTCCTTGGAGAAAACTGTAGGTCAATCAATCAATCAAGTCAAAATCCTGACAACTGCAGCACTGTCAAGAGGATATTTTAAACATGGCATTCATTTGTTTATTTATAAAGGTATTTATACCCTGCCCTCATAAAATAAAAGGGTTGTGTACATCAATTACAAGCAATAGAAAACAAACATTAAAATGACAGATCACAAAAAAGGTAAAACGTAGGCCTGCAATTTTGATGGATGGATGGATTGTTGTCTAAACCCCCTTTGTGACCAGGTGAAATGAAATGCCTTCGGAACAAATAATGTAAGTAAATGTCTGTATCAGGCAGAGTGCCTGTAGCCCTTTGATTTCATGCCTAATTAACCTTGGCTGCTGGACATGCAGATAGGGCTGAGAGGAGGCTGGAGATTGGTGGGGGAGATGCTAATGGCTCCCCTGAGGCCAACCCCATGAGGTTCCTAGGAGGAGAAGGGTCATTTGAAAAGCTTTTCTTCTGGGTCAGTCTGTGCAATTTCCCAGACCTATCACCTTACCATCTCTCTCAGCTTTCCAACACTGCCTTTCCCACCTATGCTGGAGAATGAAGAGAGCAAAGCACATACTTCATAGGTATGGACTGTTAATATACAAGATCCTATGCGTATTTGTATGTATATGTATGACTTCACCCCCAAAGCCACACTCTTCCATTGCCTTGGAGACAGATGCCAACAACAAAATGTCCCCCTTGGCAAAAGAAGAGAGTCAACAACTCACCTGTTCTTGTGGCCACGTCTGTCTTTCCTCGGGGGTTCTTGACTTGGTTTTGAAGCCTCTGGGTACATCTCCCACTTGCTTTGATGCAGTGGGGATGTTCAATGATTTTGGCCTTCCCAGATGCCTGCTGGAGCTGTGGCCAGACTCTCCCTTTGGACAAGTCTCTGCATAGTCATTTGGCACGTTTTCAGTCCCTCCATGCTCCGGGCTCATCTCCGAGGCGCTGTTGATGCTGCTCATACTCATGCTCATCTTAATCTCTGCAACGATCTGGTCGATGTCTTCCTCCTGTTCTTCTAGCTCGGCCTCTTCTTTCCCAGAGTGGTAAGGAGACATCCCGTGGGGATTCCCATTTGCTTCAGGCGAGTAGTAACCCTGGTAGCGCTCTTCGCTTGGATGGCAATACTGGAGGTTCTCTTCTTGGTCTTGGATCTCCAGGCAGGCCACCTCCCCTTCCAGAACCTGGACACAGCCCTCGTGGTGGCCTGGGGCTTCTGTGACTTCACATTCATCCCGGTGCTGCATTTTCATGTCGGACCACTCCGCTTCCTCCACAGCTTCCTGGCACTCATCTGTCTCCACTGGATGCTCTTCATGGGGGACATACTCTTCCCCACTGCAGTCCATCCCTTCCAGGTAACCGTCATCCTCTGGGCAGTATCGGATGTAGTAAGTAATCCCTTCTTCTTCCTCCGGGAGCCCCTCATCGTAATCCTCCTCTTCGGAAGTGTTGTTGACATAATCAGAACTGGAGTCGCCATCTCCGCTGTGGTCGAGACACTCGTGCTCGGCCAGCGTAGGGGTGCCTTCCCTGGCAGCCACAACCTCCGTCTCCTTTTCCACATAGTCCTCCACAGGCAAGTTATCACCCTCATTTTCAGCCTCCCTACCCTGAGGCAAAGGCGGGGAAGCTCTCGCCCGGTGATCCAGCATGCTGGCTGTGGTGGTTTGACATTTCCTGCTCGCCATGGCTGACAAGTCACATGACAATCATGTCTGAGGAACACCTGCAGGCAAGAGTCCAAAGAAGAAATCAGACACCAGCAGCAGTCATTGTTTAATCAAAAGGTTAGCAGTAGGAAATCAAAGAAATAATACTACTGGGGTGTACAGAAACAGACATATATACCGTATTTATTTTTTTAAAATGCCAGGTAGGGTGGAGTGGAGCACAGGACTCATAAATTATCCCATCGAAAGCTAGAAATCTTAGTGCAACAACTTGCTGGATGTCAAGCCATGTTGAAATGCCATTAAATAATCCACATTGTAACGAAAAGGGGAAAAGGTATATTTAGATGGTCTAATCCAGGGACTTTTCTATTCTAGGGTACTCTGGGTCCCTGGGACACCTCAGCACAAGAAGAAAAAATGAAAATCAAGCTTCTGTGAAAAGCAGCTTGCCCCCCTCCCCATGAATCTTCCCCTGCAAATCTGCAGTTGTCAAAGAGTGTGGGGTGCATTTTAGGATGTACTGCAGTCTCCTCCAACTGAGTGCCCCCCACCCAAGCAATTCAACTGTTCAGCTCCCATTGTTTCTGACCATTGGTCGTGTTGGCTGGGACTGATGGAGAGAAGTAGGTTGGTGGTGTAACAGATTCAGAAAGTCAAAACAAAATTTAAAAAATTCCTTCCAGTAGCACCTTAGAGACCAACTAAGTTTATTATTGGTATGAGTTTTACACAAAAGCTCATACCAATAACAAACTGAGTTGGTCTCTAAGGTGCTACTGGAAGGATTTTTTGATATTTTTTTTACTATGGCAGACCAACACGGCTACCTACCTGTAACTAGATTCAGAAAGTGTAATTAATCATTTCACAACGCACCTGCCTAAACATGCATGAGATTTTACTTCATGTGGATGAATCCTGTACTGAGCTTAATGAAACAATGTTTCATTAATGTTCATTAATGAAACAATGTCATTAATGTTCATTAATGTTCATTAATGAAACAATGTTTCATTAATGTTCGAAAGAGATGCAAATTCATTAATTCTAAAGCCCATCAGTTGCTTGTGGCTAAGAACAACTTCCCAATCTAGGCAGTTGTCACTGACACATTTAATCTATTTTTACCTGTTCACACTTCCTAATATCGCCCTATTATAAATTATTTGTTTCCTCAAGACAATGGAATTGATGAAATATGCTGTCCTCAATTTCAAACATCCTTCCATGCCACTATACACAGACACACATTCATGTTTCAGTATGTGGTGATATCATTCCTTTAAGACTGGTTTATGGGACTGGGTTAGAACCTCAGAAATAAGGAGCCAATGTACAGCTGTCTCCTGTTTGTGGGATGTAATCCACTGGTGCAGTCAAATGCAACATTCCTTATTTCCCTAGAGTGGGCACAGGCAGGGGGACATCCAGTCAGGGTAACTTCCTGCTCCTCTGGTCTGGAGCATCCTCCCCCTGCATGTGACCTGGGAGATGGGCGTGGCTCTGGCTGACTCCACAAAAGAGCTGAATCTCGCAGCCATTTTCTCAGTCTGGTTTTGTTTTTCTGTTGTCTTGCTTCTCTCTTTTGCTGTCATGCTGGTCTCCTGCAGCCATTTTGTTCTCTTAATATAATTTTGCTGTCTGCTGGCTCTCAGCCAGCAGCACATGAGTTCAGTCTCCATATGAGATGAACTCACACTTTCTTTATGTAACTACCAAGTAAAGCCTGCCTTTCAGGGATCATATCGGCAACTGAAATGTGAGTAAACTTTTTGTTACTTTACTCAGAAAGACTCTTGTGTCTCTATTCGTTTAACAGGGATCGACGGGGCACCAGGAATAATCTTAACTAAGAGATTCAAATGAATCTGCAAACTAGCTTCCAGCTATATTGAGAGGAGTCTGCTCTGCTACGTCACTTACTAGCGTGAGTGAAGGAAGGATAATACTTCTTCAATATATCCTTTCCTACTATCCTTCACATTCCCACACTGTTAAGACTTCAAGGCCGGTGTCAAAAGGTAATTGAGTGGAAGATGGTCTAAGTCCCCATAAAAGTTGGATTGGCGGGAGCTCTTGGCAGCCAGCCAAGCTTAGTGTCTAGTGTCTATTTGGGCTTTTGATAGCATCATGTTCTGTTGCTCAGCCTACAGAGACTTAAGTGTAAATGTTTATGTTAATTGGCTGGATAAGTTAATGTTTGTTGCTTTCTTACCTTCTGTGTATTTTAATCTGTGTAATTATTTCTTATAGAGTTTTGTTTTAGTAAAGTCTATGTATGGTTTTCTGAAATTTGGTCTGGTCTGAGTTCCTGAACCGTTTAATTCTGACCACGCTTTTCGGAACAAGAGTCATCCACCACACAGCTTTAAGAAACTTATTCTGTGGCATTCAAAGAGCTGTTTAGACATTTTAAAAGTGTGATTCTAGTTGCCCAAGGCCTTAAAAGTTAGACTATGGCTTCTAAGCATTTGAAACAGCCCCAAACAGGAAAATGAAGGCCTTGCTCCATTCCCTGCAGAAGAACATGAGAAGAGCCTGGCTGCTGCCTCAAGCCCAAGGCCCACGTCGACCAGCATCCTGTTCTCACAAGGGTGAGCCCACGCCTGTGGGAAAAGCTCTCCCCACTTGTGATTCCAGCCAAGAGGTAGTCAGAGCCTCCAGCACAAGGGGTAGACTATGGCCGTCAATAGCCTTATCCTCCATGACTTGATCTAATCTTATTTTTAAAAGCTATCCAACCACACAAGCATTGAAATCACAAATCAACTACTAACCATTGCAAAATTTACAACCAAGACAGAAAAATGTACCACGGTCACTGTTTTCTTTCCATCTGTGGTATTTGTTCAAACAGAGAGATAAAAAGAGAACATACTCCCCCCCCCCACACACACACACAGCTCTGTGCCCCCCAGAGACAAAAGGACTCCAGAAAAATGATTGAGGCTATTATTGAGATCAGGTCATGCAGCATCAAGCCTCTTGAGAACAGAATCTAGACTGCAGGGGCAGAGATGCACCACACATGCAAGGGATTGTTGGACAAATTGCTGGTGCATTACAAAGGAAACTGTGAAGGCCATAAAGAGGCTGAGAGCCAACCAGGGCCAGAGGTAGGAATCGGGAGCATTGGAAGCTTGGGAAAAGCAGCACATTAAATGGAAGTTGAAAAAAATGTCACTGCTCTGAAAACAACCATTTGCCCATCGTAATAATGATGAGATTGTTAGTGAGTGTTCATATTGATACGGATCGGAAAGGGGGGGGTACCTTCTTTGCCCCTCTCCCTTGAACAACCGAGGCGATGACCTCTAGGGTATCCCCGTTCACCCACCCTCAGTTCCCCTCACCGTCGCACAAGCACCACACCTTCCCCAGAACCCCTTTCTACCACGAGCGAAATAAGCTCGAATATATGAATGTATTCTCTTATCTTTTCCTATGGCTATTTGCGCTCCATACTCAGAACGAGTAGACCGGGCGCTCCTGTATCTCCGCTTATTCCTATGGCTGCGTCTTGGCCAATCACAGCCATGCATTCGTCCTGCAAGAGCTAGCTCAGGCAGCTTTGCACGCCTCATTGAACCTACTGACAAGCTGTTGACGGCCCCCCACTGTGAGAACAATGGATCCGAAACTAGAGAACTCGTAAAACTGTCAAAATGTATCCATTCCTGTTACAATGTATCCATTTTGTTTCCGCTTTTGATTACCAATACCAAATAGACCGAATCACATAGGAAACCTTTGGAAATTCACATAAAATCAACCACAACTCCGATTTCTTTGCTCTTGGTGTCATTCAACTCAGCCCCTTCTGGACTCCATGATGTGATCCCTACTTCCATAATCCCCGGAGCGGCCAGGCACGTACACAGGAACTTCTTAATCCTGTCAGATCGCTTCGCATAACCCTTTCCCCGGGCAATACCAGGTGGCAGACGATGCATATCTATGACCCTTTGTCCTGCCACCACCGGTACTTGATAAACGATTGTCTATGTGTATTTCTCGCTCTACATATTTCCCCCTCCCTTGTCTCAAATGTAAATGAGTGTAACCCCACCTTTTCTCTGAGACACTCATGACGTGTGTAATATATTCATGATGCAATCCGTGAAACCCAACCCTCCCATAATGAATTCATGACGTTTCGTGCACTGTATTCTGGGACTTGGAGGGAACTTTTAAAAGTTTATGTCGCCCCACTCTCGGGGTTCAATCTCGTCTTGAACCTGTTGGCCAATAAACTTGGATCTTCGGCAGTTTGCTCCTGTCTCCGGCTGAGCTTCTTTCTTCCGCAAGAATCCACGGACTCCGTCCGATTGGCTGGGTGGCAGGGTAAATACGCACCCAGATTTCCGTAACAGCTTGGCGCCCAACGTGGGGCTTTGAGCGGTTCTCCCGAGCTGCTGACCGGGGGCCCCGAGATCTTCAGCCGGCTCCGGGCCACTTTGCCTGGGAAGACCCTGCTGGGACCCCCGGCCATCTTCCGGGCGGTAATCGAAAGCCCCAGGAGTTCAGCCGGGGAGCAAAAGGGATCCAGCCGGCTTATTCATCGATCCCGGGATCGGATCAACACAGAAGACTCGTGAGTATAGGAAAGAAATCCAGTGCACTGGTGGGAAAGGGGGTGGAATTCTCCTGGCAACCGAATTCTCTGCCCTCCTCTCTATCGCTTCTTCTCACCTTTCTCTTGGTCCAGTTAGCGAGAGAGACCGTGGACCGCCGCTCGACCCGAAAAGGGGGTTCTGAGCTCTATCCCTTTCTCTAAACTCTCCAGCCAGCCGCACCAATTGGGAGCCCGAAGGGTAAGACGGAGAGACCCGACTTGAAAGATAGCCGACTCTCCGCAACGGGCATCCCAGTTGAAAGCAAGGGGTTGGAGCTCTTTTTCCGATCTTCCCGAGCGTCCTTTCTAGGGGGCAGGAAGTGGTCTTGCTTTCTATCCTAATCCCAGCCGCACCGGTCGGACTACGTACCCCGTGTACCGTAAGCCCGCTTCCGAAAGCAAGGGGGATTTTCGATCCGAAATCCTATCCAGGGACGACCCGATCTGGCACCGCATGGCGCGGGCGTTCAGTAGGGCCCCTTTTCCTGAGAGTGATCGATAGGTAGGAGGTTGCCAGGGGGGGAAATAGCCCATGAGGAATTGGGCGGGACCGGCAGAGTGGAAAGGGACCCCAGATTACTGGTTAAGGAAATAGGAAAAGAAAATAATACCGGATAGCTAGAGCTCTTTAAACCCTCTAAGGAAGTTGCCAAGCGACTAGGGACCACTCTTATACTGCAAGCCCTTTATTGGCTCACCAAACTTTACCGACCCCTATCCCTCTCTCCTCTTTCTTGTCTAGACACGCGTGAACTATACTATGGGTACCCAGGCTTCCAAAAACGAGCGGGCTCACTCTGGGAGGAAGGCTTCCAGAAAGCCATCCCGATCCCAGAAGGATCCCGACTCTCCTCTCCAATTTGTTATCACTCATTGGAAGTCGATTCCTGGCCACGAATTATTATCTAAAGAAAAGTTAGAGGACCTCTGCTCTGAGATCTGGCCCGCCAGTACCACCTCGGCTAAACCTGAATTGCGCTGGCCGTCAGGGGGTTCGTTCAATGAAGAGCGCTTGAACTATTTAAAGAAATACTTAATGGAAGAAAAACCCCGCCAGTTGGAATACCTGGCTGCCTTCGAGGCCGTAAGGAGAGTGCTCCAAGCCCCGAAGGGAACAACTTCTTATCAGCTACCTATAATGAATCCCGGGCGACAGCAGATGCCCCCCCCTTATGAGGACGAAGATATACAGCAGGCCCTGGTTCACTTTTACTACCAAGGACCACCGCCGTCTGACAGCGGTTCAAGTAGCGATGGAGAGGGGGGGGAAGGGACTCAAGACAGTAGAAGAGTCACAAGGCTACAAGCCAAGAAGGACCAAAAGGACCTCGGGTTTACTAAAACTAAGGACTCTGGACAGGCTAAACCCAAAGACCCCGGGCGGACCAAAGCTAAAACCCCGTCCTCAATGCTTCACAACACCATTGAAGATCCTGCCCCAAACAGAGATAGAGATCTCCCCTCCGAACCTTGTGGGTCTACGGCAGAGTCCCTGAACTATAACCAAGGAACCCCAGGGCCTTCTGACCAAGTGAGCTCTACTGTGAGCTCTACCGCGATCCAAATGCCTCTAAGGGCTTTGCCGATCCCGCCTCTCTCACCTGACGGAACCCCAAGAATGGTGTATACGCATCATCCCTTTTATACTTCGGACCTCGTAACTTGGTCCAACCAGATGCCCTCCCTGAGGGACGATCCGGACAAATGTCACCGCCAGATCAGCGCAATCTTTTCCACCCACAATCCTACCTGGGCAGATGTCCATGTCCTTCTGAATGCCCTCTTTAACGAGGCAGAGAAGGCGGACATCCTGGCTAAAGCCGGGGAAGCTATAGAATCGCCCGATTACCAGAGGGGACGGCCCCAAGGATTGCAGGCGCTCACCGCACAATGTCTCCGAGTAGAACCTACATGGGATTATAACACGACAAACGGGATCTGGTGCTTAAAATTATTTAAGAAAGCCATTCTGGACGGCGTGAAGGCTGCAGGTCAACGCACCGTTAATTGGACCAAAGTCCAAACGGTAATGCAGGGACCAAACGAACACCCTTCTGATTATTATACGAGATTGGTCTCTGCCATCAAGACCTGGGGGGGAATAGACCCCGAGAATCCACAACATGAAGTAATCGTTAAAGGTTTCTTCAAGGATCAGGCCTGCCCAGATATTAGGAAAGCCCTGAACCTTCAAATTGGATACGATGGAAAAAGTATAAATGAAATCTTGTCCATTGCGAAATCCATCTACAACTCTCGAGATGAAAGAAAGAAAAAGGAGAGTAAATCCGAGGTCGAACAGATCTTGGCCTTGAGCATGGAGACTACCTATGGCCCTAACCGAGGTAGAGGCCTCAACCGAGGAAAGGGGGTCCGGGGAGGAGGACCTCCTAACCCCTATAGGCAATGGGGACCGGGGACTGGAGGGTGTTACTACTGCCAGGAAGAAGGTCACATAAAAAGATTCTGCCCTTACCTAAATACGTCAACCTACGGGGGGCACGAATCCAAGTCCTTCCCTGCTCGAGCCAGCCACCCTCCTTTCCCCCCGCAACCCAACGTAACCCCAGGGTACACCAACCACCAACCGGCGACTTATGCTCCACCAACGCCCTCGAACCCGACGCTTCAAACCCGACCCCAGTCAGGACCCCGGACCCAGATGACAGCCATAGACCAGTCTGCTCACCCTTGGGCGAATGCCACTGCGCCTCCCTTGCATCCTCCAAACCAACCACCTCCCGATGATCAGGACACCTATTGACAATTAGAAGGGGATCCCACTCAGACCCAAACCATCTGCCCCGTCCTTGCACTGTCACCTGAGGACCCGGTCTGCACTATTGAGATTGACGGCCACCCCTATCAATGTCTGTTGGACACAGGGGCTACTTATTCCACCCTAACCAACAGCCACCTGGAACCAGGGACAGTGACCAAGAAAGTAATGGGACTGGACGGGATACCCCGCACTTGTCCGCTCTCGCGACCGGCTAAGGTCACCCTCGGACCATTACTAGCGGAACACACTTTCCTTTTAACAAGCAGCCCTGTCAATCTCCTCGGCAGAGACCTCCTCTGCAAACTTAACGCCACCATTAAATGCTCCTCCGATGGCATTTACCTACATATGCCAGGGGACTCTATTCCCATGTTCCAAGGTATCGTTCAGGAATCTAAAGCGGATCGACAGTTTCCCGAACTCCCTCTTGACCTAGAAACCGACTTGCCCCCCTCCCTATGGGGCACTGAATCAACCTCAGTCGGGCTCTTACTCTCCGCCACTCCAGTCAAGATCACGTACCGAAGTGACCTACCCTTCCCATGTACCAAGCAATACCCTCTGCCCAAAGAAGCCATAGAAGGCCTAACACCCATGATTGAGGACTTCCTCGAAAAGGGGATCCTAGTCTCGTGCGCTTCACCCTGTAATACTCCAGTTCTCCCGGTCAAGAAACCCGCTAAAGAAGGGGAACCTATACGGTACCGTTTTGTGCAGGACTTGAGATTAGTGAACCAATTCGTAATACCACGGCACCCAGTAGTGGGAAACCCGAACTCCCTCCTAAACGCAATTCCAGCGGGAACTACTTGGTACTCCGCTGCGGACCTGTGCTCTGCCTTCTTCAGTATACCCCTGGACCCGACCAGCCAATTCCTCTTTGCATTTACCTGGGGGCCCGGTCAACTAACTTGGACCAGACTTCCCCAAGGCTATGTAGAGTCGCCCGCAATTTTTTCGGCCATATTACATCAAGACTTAGAGGACATCCATTTACCGGCTAGCTCCACCTTACTCCTTTACGTGGATGATATTTTATTGTGTTCTACCACTGAAGAGGCGTGTAAGACAGATACTAAACACCTCCTATCAGAACTGGCAAAGAGGGGACATAAGGTGTCCCCAAAGAAACTCCAATATTGTAAACAAGAGGTCAAGTATCTGGGACACATCCTGGGTGTAGGGACCCGAAGTCTAGCCACTGACAGGATTGAAGCAGTCACTAAAATCCCTCTCCCAAAAACGAAACGACAGCTGCGCGGCTTCCTTGGCATGGCCGGCTTCTGCCGAGCATGGATCGCTGGTTACAGCGAAATAACGAAGCCCTTAACTGTTATGACGCGTCAGGACCACCCAGACACTTTGGTCTGGGAAGAGGAAGCTTACAACTCTTTTGAACGACTAAAACGGGAACTCAGATCCGCTCCTGCCCTAGGATTACCCGACTACCGAATCCCGTTCAACCTATTTATTCACGAGCAAATGGGAGTAGCCTCCGGTGTCCTAACCCAACCCTTCCGCGACCAAGAGAGGCCAGTAGCATATTACAGTCTGCAACTTGACAACACTGCTAAAGGGGCTGTCAGTTGCC
Organism: Podarcis gaigeae; assembly: GCF_964106915.1. Taxonomy (NCBI): domain Eukaryota; kingdom Metazoa; phylum Chordata; class Lepidosauria; order Squamata; family Lacertidae; genus Podarcis; species Podarcis gaigeae. Next base: position 3,037,933 of record NC_139690.1, read on the forward strand.
TGAGAGCCATTGCAGCCGCTGCAGTCCTCCTCGAGAAGGCTCAAGAAACAGTTCTGGGCCATGAAATCACCCTTCACGTTCCCCATTCGGTCTCAACCCTCCTAACTCTAAAAGGATGCCACCATTTCTCAAACTCACGCCTCAACCGGTACGAAGCCCTCCTCCTAACCCCAACCAATGTTACCATTAAACGTGTCAACTCGCTAAACCCCGCTACCCTGCTACCCCTTCCCGATGATGGCACCCCACATCATGACTGCACCACCATAGTCCGCCAAGCTGAAAAGCCTCGTGAAGACTTAGATCATCTTCCCCTAGAGAATCCCGACCTAATACTGTATACTGACGGCAGCTCTAAAGTAATCGACGGGGTTAGAAAGACTGGGTATGCAGTGGTCACCGACTTCGAAGTACTAGAATCAAACCCAATCAACTCCCAGTACAGTGCCCAAGCCGCTGAGTTAATCGCGCTACTGCGTGCCTGCGAGATAGGTGAAGGGAAGCGGGTAACCATTTATACCGACAGTAAATACTGTTTCGGCCTGGTACACACAACCGGTCAAATTTGGCTCCAGAGAGGCTTTCTAACCGCCGCCGGGTCTCAAATCTCGCACGCCGCCCTAGTTGAGCGACTTCTCACGGCGATCCATTTACCTGCCGCTATAGCCGTCGTCCACTGCAAAGCCCATACCAAGGGTAGGGACTCAGTTTCTAAAGGAAACAGACGAGCCGACAAAGCCGCACAAATGGCTGCCCTACGCATTCCTAACAATGAATCCGAGTTTCAAGCCCTCCTGCAACCAGCAGACCTAGACCTTACAGAAATTTACAAATCTGCCCCAGAGGATGAAAAGGCTATGTGGGAATCGATAGGTGCCACCGAACAACAAGGCATCTGGGTCCTCCCCGATGGAAGAACCGTCCTTCCAAAGGCCTGGACTCCAAAAGTAGTGAGGATTCTTCATCAGCGGACACATTGGGGAAAAGGGAGATTAATGGAACATGTAATTAGATCTTGGTATGCACCCGGGATAGCTGCTGCCGCAGCAGCAGCATCAAAGAATTGCATTACCTGCCATCGCTTCAATCCGAAGCGTGAACCCAGGAGGCCACCGGGAGCCAGACCATGGGCCTTTGTCCCTTTTGAGAATTTGCAACTTGACTTTATTGATCTGCCCCAATGCCAAGGCTTTAAGCATGCTTTGATTATAGTGGACCAATTCTCCTCGTGGGTGGAGGGATTCCCTTGCCGAAGAGCTACCGCATCCGTAGTTGCCAGGGCCCTCCTACAGGATATTATTCCCCGCTATGGCATACCCCGACGCCTTGACAGCGACAGGGGAACCCACTTTACTGCAGAAGTGGTGCAATTAGTTGCCAAGACACTCCAAATTAGATGGGATCTCCACACCCCGTACCACCCACAATCCTCTGGCCAAGTAGAGCGCATGAACCAGGAAATAAAAATACAGTTGGGCAAACTTTGCAAGCTCACTGGCCTAAAATGGGTGAATGCACTCCCACTGGTCCTTCATAACATCCGCAGCGCCCCAACCGAACGTTTGAAACTCTCTCCATTCGAACTTTTATTCGGGAGGCCTCCTCCCGTCTACAACACTTTATTCCCACTCTCAGAACTGGAGCTAGGAGAAACAGAACTTACTAATTATGTTATTCAGCTCCAGACACAATTACAACGTCTCCACCACTACGCGGCCATCGAGGGACAAAACCTGCCCATCGACGTCCATGCTCACTCCTTCCACCCTGGTGACTGGATTCTCGTCAAGGTCTACCAGAAAGAACCACTCCAACCCGCGTGGGAAGGCCCCTACCAAGTACTCTTGACCTCGCCAACCGCCGTGAAAGTAGGTGAGAAGTATTCTTGGCTACATCATACTAGATGCAAGTCCTCACCCCCTCCACAGGAGACGGAAGAAAGCAACGGTGAGGACTTCACATTTTCGACTCCACCTACTCCACCGACCTCATATATTGACGACGACGCTCAACAGACCGGACCAGCAGATCGGGGCCAAGGTCGGGCTCAACAGACCGGACCAGCAGATCGGGGCCAAGGTCGGGCTCAACAGACCGGACCAGCAGATCGGGGCCAAGGTCGGGCTCAACAGACTGGACCAGCGGATCGGGGCCAAGGTCGGGCTCAACAGACTGGACCACCGGATCGGGGCCAAAGTCGGGCTCAACAGACCGGACCAGACACCGCGACATCCAACTGGACGTCCGAAATCATCCCAGATACCAACACCATTAAGCTACGTTTCAAACGCGGTGACAGCCGCGTTTGACAGCTTCCTTCGTTTGACAGCTCCGTTGACAGCTTCCTTCGTTTGACAGCTTCGCTTTTGACAGTTCATCTGACAGCTTCATTTGACAGCTCCATTTGACAGCTCCGTTGACAGCTTCCTTCGTTTGACAGCCTCGCTTTTGACAGTTCATCTGACAGCTTCATTTGACAGCTCCATTTGACAGCTCCGTTGACAGCTTCCTTCGTTTGACAACTTCGCTCTTGACAGTTCATCTGACAGCTTCATTTGACAGCTCCATTTGACAGCTCCGTTGACAGCTTGCTTCGTTTGACAGCCTCGCTTTGCAGCCCTCATTCGTTTGCCCCACACGCATCTACACCATGAATCTGGCCTACGCCGTTCTTCTTCTCGCCGCCATATCCTGGGTCACTCTCACATCATCAGACCACTGCACAGGGTTGCAAACAGACTATCACTTCTTGGACTATCATGAGGTCGAGACGGGAAGGTCTAACCCTGATCGAATGGGGGACTTTGATTTCTGCCTTCCAGAGTCTCGAGTCTTACTGCGCCATTCTTTAGTACCCCGACTCGCCAACGACGAATACTGGGAACTTTTCGTCCGAAACAAGGACCTGCGCCGTATCGGGTCCGCGGCCCTCACTCTTGACCACTCCTCTTACCGGCTGACCTGCCAAAACGGGACTTATCTTCTCTACGCCAGCGGAGAGATCTCCCACAACCCGAACTGGACCGAAATCGAGATAGGAGGGGCCTCCCACGTTTATACGGACTCAAATCACCCCTCTGGAAACTTGATTTTCGGGTTCCAGTGTCTCCTCTCCACCCCAGAAACCCGGAAGTCTCAACTCCAGGGACTCTGCCTGCGACGATTCTGCTGCTTATGGAACCTAGGGGTCACTCACGAGTGGAAAGGGGCTGAATATCTCGAAGGTTGGCATCATCCTATACACCCTTCACGCCCCCCCTCATGGGACCACGTCGGACCCCTGAGATGCGGCGGTATCGCCAGGGATAGGCGACTATTAAACACTACTGACCCACTCCACCCAGTCGGCACGGCACCTCGACAATTCGGCACTGACTCTGCATTCCCGGGAGAAGACCTCCTCTCATCCTGGGAGCAAAACTCCTACATTAAACTTCTCAGTCAGATGGCAAAGGAAGCACCCTACCCAGACTGCTGGATCTGTGCCCACGCGCCTAGCCACCTCCAGCAGAGTCTCCCACTAGTCCCAGTGCCAGTGACCCTTGAACAATTCCGTTCCGGAAACGTTACTTCCTGGAACCTAATGGCGCTCAACTTGACACATCAATATCTCTATCTCACCGGCCCTACGAAGGGGCCCCTTTGCCGCAGCTTCTCCGGAGAAGGAACCTTCATTGGATCTAGTACATGTTCAAACACTCTCGAAATCCTGCCCACTGGCCTGGTCACCGTCACCAGTGCAAGAGAGTCTCGGACTTTCCCTAACCTTACCGTCGCCTGGGCCGCTGCCGTCGGACACCCCTTTAACTGGAGACCCCAACCCTCTGACTCCATGCTGTTGCAAACCTTTGCCTCCGGCAGAATGGAATCTTACCTCAGCGGCCTATTCTGGGTGTGCGGACACCGTGCATATACATGGGTGAGCCCACACATGTCCGGATCCTGCTTCGTCGGCTACATTGTCCCCGGAATTAGGATCGTCCCACATCTACCCCCCGGAAGACAACGGAATAAAAGGGAGCAAAAGGAGTTGTCAGATCTGTCAGATGTTGCTGCAAATGGAGAGACCGTAGGCCGAGCACTTTTCCCGGCCTACGGTGCCGGTTCAAACCATGTGGATATCCTTCGACTCACCGACATCCTCCTTAAGTTTATGCAGGAGGCGACCCAGATCACGGACTCTCTCATGTCGGAACTAACCGAGGTAAGACAGATGGCCTTACAGACGAGGATTGCTACGGACTTCCTCTTGTCTAGTCAAGGAGGCACCTGTGCCTTAATAGGCACCGAGTGCTGCACATACGTGACTGACCAGACCTTAAACATAACTGGGCATTTGAACAATATTCACGAGTTAGCAGGGAGGCTACACGATATCCAACATGAGGGACTATCCGATGTGGACCTGTGGGGATGGTTACCCAAGTTGGGCTGGCTCCGACAATTATTGAAAGTCATGCTGCTCATCGTCTTGACCGCTGGTCTTTGTGTGTCTATTTTATGTTGTACTGTGCACTGTATTAATCCCTGCTGTTCCCTCCTCCGCCTCCGCCACCCTGCCTCGCCTAACTCCTTCTCTCTTCGAGCCTATTCTCGTTCCCAACATACCCCCACCTTCCCCGACTATGTACAGATGAGGCATCTGGGAGAAGGGGAATATGAGATCACAGAAATTTAGCGTTCCTGTGGTGCGGAGAAAGGATTTGCAAGTTCCTTCAGAACTTTGATGCAAATCTATCTCCGAATGGGGGACTGATACGGATCGGAAAGGGGGGGGTACCTTCTTTGCCCCTCTCCCTTGAACAACCGAGGCGATGACCTCTAGGGTATCCCCGTTCACCCACCCTCAGTTCCCCTCACCGTCGCACAAGCACCACACCTTCCCCAGAACCCCTTTCTACCACGAGCGAAATAAGCTCGAATATATGAATGTATTCTCTTATCTTTTCCTATGGCTATTTGCGCTCCATACTCAGAACGAGTAGACCGGGCGCTCCTGTATCTCCGCTTATTCCTATGGCTGCGTCTTGGCCAATCACAGCCATGCATTCGTCCTGCAAGAGCTAGCTCAGGCAGCTTTGCACGCCTCATTGAACCTACTGACAAGCTGTTGACGGCCCCCCACTGTGAGAACAATGGATCCGAAACTAGAGAACTCGTAAAACTGTCAAAATGTATCCATTCCTGTTACAATGTATCCATTTTGTTTCCGCTTTTGATTACCAATACCAAATAGACCGAATCACATAGGAAACCTTTGGAAATTCACATAAAATCAACCACAACTCCGATTTCTTTGCTCTTGGTGTCATTCAACTCAGCCCCTTCTGGACTCCATGATGTGATCCCTACTTCCATAATCCCCGGAGCGGCCAGGCACGTACACAGGAACTTCTTAATCCTGTCAGATCGCTTCGCATAACCCTTTCCCCGGGCAATACCAGGTGGCAGACGATGCATATCTATGACCCTTTGTCCTGCCACCACCGGTACTTGATAAACGATTGTCTATGTGTATTTCTCGCTCTACATATTTCCCCCTCCCTTGTCTCAAATGTAAATGAGTGTAACCCCACCTTTTCTCTGAGACACTCATGACGTGTGTAATATATTCATGATGCAATCCGTGAAACCCAACCCTCCCATAATGAATTCATGACGTTTCGTGCACTGTATTCTGGGACTTGGAGGGAACTTTTAAAAGTTTATGTCGCCCCACTCTCGGGGTTCAATCTCGTCTTGAACCTGTTGGCCAATAAACTTGGATCTTCGGCAGTTTGCTCCTGTCTCCGGCTGAGCTTCTTTCTTCCGCAAGAATCCACGGACTCCGTCCGATTGGCTGGGTGGCAGGGTAAATACGCACCCAGATTTCCGTAACAATATTAAATCAAGCAGTTAAAAGTGCCATTTCAGGCAATATTGATTTGTCGCTATAAATGTGATTAAAAAGAGAATAATCTGCACCTCTCAACAGAGAATACTAATTAGACTGCTAGTTACTGTTCCATATAACATGTCTTTCAAAGTGACCTGCCCCTTCACTCTCCTTCAGGCTTGTAGTCAATCCTCCCTTATTTCATACAGTGCTACCTCGGGTTAAGTACTTAAATCGTTCCGGAGGTCTGTTCTTAACCTGAAACTGTTCTTAACCTGAAGCACCACTTTAGCTAATGGGCCTCCTGCTGCCACCACGCCGCTGGAGCACAATTTCTGTTCTCATCCTGAAGCAAAGTTCTTAACCTGAAGCACTATTTCTGGGTTAGCGGAGTCTGTAACCTGAAGCGTATGTAACCCGAGGTACCACTGTACAGGCTGGCTCTAAAAGTCAACCACTGGAAGGGCCTCATCATAGACTGCCCTGCCCACCTCATGACAACAGGACACAGGTTGAGGCGCAGGGCTGCTTCCTGCATATACACACAGGACAGGTCAGAAACGGGCAAATTTCCCCGTGTGGTCAAGGGCCACTAGTGGCGCCCTCTGGGGGCAGGCCCCCTAATATTTTTGATAAGGGAGCCTCCCCGCCCCCCCCCCCTCAATTCCACAGCAATCCTCAAAAGCAAGCGCCAAGGTAAAGAAGCTTCACCCTGCTGGGTCCTTTTGAAGATGACCAGGGACACGGAAGGGCAAAGTGTCTGCACCCAGAGCCTCCCTTTGCCAATTGCCAGAGCACCTCCCCAGAGGGCACACTGGCAATCTCTTTGCCCTGCCATGTCCCTTTCACAAAGATAAGGCAGCTGGTGGGGGCAGGGGGATGGCGGTCCGAGTTGGTCTGGCTGGGTTGGGGGGCGTAGCAGATACGACGTCATGCACATGTGACACCCCCCCCCAATGTTGGGTGCAACTGGGTGCTTCGGAGTGCTGCATTCCCTTGGGGGTAATCTGCTGAGGGCCACATGGTGAGCAGGGCAGAAGACAACAGTGGGTGGGGGCAAAGCGCTCCTCCTCCCCATGCCAAGGGCTGCTGGGAAGACGGGCAGATGGCTTTTGAAATTAGGCTGAGGTCCACAAGCTGCCCACTCCTGTTATAAATGATCTCACCAAGCAACACACCGGACAGCTGCAACACAACTGAACTACGGCCATGTTAAGAAGTTAAGCCAGGTCACTATGTGAGTGACTATTTGGCACAAGGTTTAATCCTCCCCTAGCCCAAGGTGCCAACCAGAAAGAGGGCTCTAGGACTGTGGCGTAGCGTGGGGGTGCAGGGGGGGGCCGGCCGCACCGGGCGCAACATCTGGGGGTTAGGGTTAGGGGGCGCAAATCCACGGGTTAGGGGGTGCAAATTACTTGCCATGCCCCGGGTGCTGACAACCCACACTACGCCACTGCTCTAGGATTCACACCAAGCACCATGTCAGACCCTCCAAGTGCCCCTATTATCCAGGGACAGTCCCAAATTTACAGAAGCCATCCCGGTTTCTGATTCGATCCCAGAATGTCCCCCTTTTCCTTAGGACGTTCCTATTTTCATTGGTGAAATGTTGGAGGGTATGGTACCCAACCCCTGAGCCACCTGAAGGCAACCCTGCATAGGGACGTTTTTAAATGATTAATAGTTCATTATATTTTTATATATGTTGGTAGCTGCCCAGAGTGGCTGGGCCAACCCAGTCAGATCGGCAGTGTATAAATAATAATATTATTATTATTACTGTGGAATAGGACATCCCTATTTTCATCAGAGAAATGTTGGAGGGTTTGCTGTGTATGATACCATGATACACTATATTCTTTATTAAATTTCTATTCTGCACTTCACCAAAGAATCACAGGGCGGTTTACAATATAAAAACACAAAAACACATAACAAAGTAACAAAAGCAATAATCTCCTGCACAATTTAAATATTATTATTTAATTTAAATGGTCATAACTTCCCCAAAATAATTCTGGCTGCTGTAGTTTGTTAAAGGTGCTGAGAGTTGTTAGAAGAACCCTAATCCCTCACAGAGCTACAATTCCCAGAGTGATTCAACAGTCTGTGAGGAGAATAGGGGCGTTTCCTAACAACTCTGAACACCCTGAACAGCCTTGACTGTTTAAAGTGGTATCATAGCGTTTTATATGTACAGTGCGAATGTGGCCACAGGAAAACAGAAGACACATTCATTTTGATCAGCAAGGTAGAAATCTTCATGGCTATATAAAAAACGAGAATAAATATTTCAAATACGGAAGGAAGCTTGCCCTGACGAATGGGGGGGGGGGGAGCTAGTTATTCCTCCCCTGAAAGAAATGAGTCCACAGCAATTAAAAGCAATGACTGCCAACTCATATTGATCAGTAATACCTAGCACTTTCAAGATACAAAAGGAAATCAATGTGTAATTTGCAGTGCAATTCCTTTTGTTCCAATTTAGGACACAGTGATGAGGAGCTCACTCAGGTTTCATTACCTCAGCAGAAAGAGCCCACTCATTAGCATCAGAAACTCATAAATGCTTAGTAGTTTTTCCTCCCCAACTTTTTAACAATGTAAAAAGCAATGAAATCTGAATAAACAGCTCAGTCTGCATGCACCTTTCCGTATCTGTTTTTAGGTTCAGCCTAGACAAGTCATCAGGTAGTAAATGGCTCCTGGACTTATCACAGGGGAAGTTTTTGTGTTTGGGAAGAAGAATTGATTGTTAAGCCACTCTGGGAACTGTAGGTCTGTGCGGGGAATAGGTGTCTCCTAACAACTCTCGCAGCAGAGTGGCGCAGCGGAAGCGTGCTGGGCCCATAACCCAGAGGTCGATGGATCGAAACCATCCTCTGCTAGCCCGGTATTCAGGACGCAGGTGGCGCTGTGGGTTAAAGCCTCAGCGCCTAGGACTTGCCGATCGAAAGGTCGGCGGTTCGAATCCCTGTGGCGAGGTGCGCTCCCGTCGTTCGGTCCCAGCGCCTGCCAACCTAGCAGTTCGAAAGCACCCCCGGGTGCAAGTAGATAAATAGGGACCGCTTACTAGCGGGAAGGTAAACGGCGTTTCCGTGTGCAGCTCTGGCTCGCCAGAGCAGCGATGTCACGCTGGCCACGTGACCCGGAAGTGTCTCCGGACAGCGCTGGCCCCCGGCCTCTTGAGTGAGATGGGCGCACAACCCCAGAGTCTGTCAAGACTGGCCCGTACGGGCAGGGGTACCTTTACCTTTACCTTTAACAACTCTCAGCTCCCAGGATTCTCTGGGGCAAGCCCTGGCATGATAGCTCTTTAAATGTATGGTGTGAATACTGCCTCTGTCAGACAAACTGATGATGGGAATTGTAGTCTACAAAACTATTGAGGGCACTACACTGCTGCCAGTCTGCCAGAGGTTTAAAGTATTATGCAGACTGAGTGGGCGAGACCAATAGTGGGTCCAGGTAGTTTCTGCACATGCTGTAGAGAAGAGCTTTCCAAACTGTGTGTGAGTGTGTCACACAAACACTCCACGTGCTCCTCCTGGGGCTGGAAAGGGGTGAGTTTAACCTCTGGTTTGCTAGGAAAACAGAATTACTGTGTCACAAAATGAGGCATGTCTATGTCACCAACATGAAAAGTTTGGAAAGCTCTGCTGTAGAGGGAAGTGAGGGGCAGATGGGGCTTGTCCACCTGGGAAGGGAGCCCATCTAGTAGAAGGAAAACTCTGGTCCCTTGTGGGATGTCTTGGGAGAAGAAAAGGCTAAGAAGTAAACCCTAAGAAGATCCAGAGTGGAATCCCTAAGACAGTTGGATGGTGCCTTGTACACTTCCTTCCGGCAACTCCTGCAGCCAAGCTGGTGCCAAATGTATTGTTCTGCTTTCCTTTGGACCACATCAGCAAGGCCAAGGGTCTTGTCATCTGGGCAGCCCAGGACCTCTGTACACACTGTCCAGGTTTGACCCTGGGGAGGCCACTTTGGGGCTGCTACTGCAGCAGTTTGACTTCACCCCCAGAACACTCCATTGTCGCTTGAGACAGATGGATGCCAAGAATAAGGTAGTCTCCTGGATTCCACTGAGAATCATCATTTGCTGAATGGCAAAAGTAGCTAAGTGCTCAGCTTTCCTTGCCCAGATTGTTCTAGGGGCCAAAAAACAGCCGCTTCAGATATGCCAGAATTCCTACAGACCAGGAACACAAGAGGATCATCACTGGCCAGCACCCAGAAATGGGTGAGGGTGGAGAAGCAGTTTGTGATGTGAGATAGTTTGTCATAGTAAAAGCTTTTGAAAAATGATAAGAGAGATATATCTCCCTGTGGTCTGCTTAACAGGAAATTAATTTTGAGGTGGTTGGCAGTTGTTTGATCTCTGAGGAAACTCTGGGCTTTTTCCCCTCCCTGACTCCACAAAGAAGGTGCCCTTGTTATCAGGATCAAATATTCCTTGGGGAAATTGGAGCAGATCTAAAAGCATGAAAAGCATACACATTAGTAAGAGGTGGATGGTCTTCCAGACTTCTTTGCGTTATCACCATGATCTGCATAGAGGGCATTTGAGTCTGAAGCTTTCTATAATGACGTGCTGAAGAGCATTATGTAAAATGTCACAAAATATTACAGCAAGCTCCAGAGATGGCTGAAGAATACTTAAAAAGGTAAAGCGACCCCTGACCATTAGGTCCTGTCATGACTGACTCTGGGGTTGCGGCGCTCATCTCGCTTTCCTGGCCAAGGGAGCTGGCGTACAGCTTCTGGGTCATGTGGCCAGCATGACTAAGCCGCTTTCAGCGAACCAGAGCAGCGCACGGAAACGCCGTTTACCTTCCTGCCGGAGCACTACCTATGTATCTACTTGCACTGGCATGCTTTCAAACTGCGAGGTTGGCAGGAGCAGGGACCGAACAACGGGACTTCACCCCATCGCAGGGATTTGAACCGCCGACCTTCTGATCGGCAAGTCCTAGGCTCTGTGGTTTAACCCACAGCGCCACCCACGTCCCTTCTGAAGAATACTTACCTGCTCCCTTTTACATTGCAGTATCTTCTCTCTGCAAATGCAAAGTTATTTGCTTTGGCAATGGGGGAGGGGGAGAAAGAAACATCCTTTCCTGTCTGTCCCTAGTGCAGACTGCACATATAATAAGGATGGGGAAGCCCATAATCTCTGAGACAGTGCAGTGATTGTGGTCATGCTACAACCTCCTGCTAGCACATAAGTAGCATCCGGTTGGGTTACAAATTGGATGGGGGACCACATGTTGAGATTCCTGCATTGGGGTCCCTTCCAACACTATGATATTCTACAATCTTACAAGAGCTCAGTGGCATCATAAAAATTCTGAAGGGGTTCTAGAGATTTAGAGAACAGGACATGCAAGCTCTACAACAGAGCTGTTGGTGGTTCACCATCCTTGGGATGTCATGGCGCTGGGTTCCAGCAACCTACTCTAATCAGTTGGTATGTGCAGGATTCCTTGCAGATGAGCAGATACCTTGGGTCCTGCTCTGAAACATTTTGGTGGAGAGCAAAATTGGTTGATTCATCTCTACCCAAATTCTGGACTGGATCACAGAAGCCAGAAGATGAAGAGACTTTCCAAAGCACAAGAAGAGAGAAATGGTTTATTTTATTTTTTAAAAAATCTAATCATCATGCAAATACACCTATTTTATGTTATTAGATAGAATATAAACTGGAAGAGGGAGTCTTGTTTGTCTTGTAGTATCATTGGAGGAGAGATATAATGGTTGGCTTACAGTCCTAGGTACAAATAGGGATGGAATAATCTGTTAATTTTTGTTCTCTGTTTCTCTTTCTTCCAGATTTAAATTTGGTTATCCATATTTTGAGGCACTTTGCAATTCCTTTAATAAAAAGATTCCTCCTGAAAATTAATCAGCATCTTAATGCAATTTTATTTTCTGTTTGAGAGAAAACATATAATGGGGAGAACCAAGACCCCCTCCCATGTTAATTCCCAACCCCCCAGGCCTAAAAGTTCCCTGTGCTCTTTCCTAATCACAATCCTTAAAACAAGGTGGCAACAAAAGCATTTCACCCTGTATTGCTTTGCTAAGGCTGGTAAGTGTTTTGAAACAACAAGGGGCTTTCTTTTTTGGCTAACAATGAACCATGTCACTCTGTTTTGTGAAGAACCATTTCTTTATAAACATCCGTAGCCCTCAGCAGATTCTGTATGAGGTGTGTTGTTCCTCAGTGCATAATCTCTACACATAAAAAACGGGCTTTAAAATATTTATCCTCATCTCCAGTATGCACCAATAGACTCCAAAAATTACAGCTAGTTAGAAGATAAAATAACCCTGTTGATGGTTTCAGCAGATATTCAGGCAAGCCCCCACCCCCCCCCCACCCGTTGCCTCCTACACACAGACACACTCTGCTTGCAGAAAATGTCAGGGATGATGATGTTGCCTAGAGAATTTATCGTCTTCAAGTTAACCTCTGGAAAACGAAGGAGGATATTAAAGCTAAAGACAACCTACTCTTTCCACTCCATGACCACATTCACACCATACATTTAAAGCATTACGAGAGCACTTTAAATGGTCTTGGCTCCCCCACAAAGAAGGATGGGGGCTGCTGTTTGTTATGGGTGTTTCATGGTTCCCCGTGAAGAGGGACGAGTCATTAAGCCATTCTGAGAACTGTAGCTCTGGGAAGGGGAGGGGGTCCCGTAACACAGCGCAGCTCCCAGGATTCTTGGGGGGAGGCATAGCTGTTTAAAGAAGAAGCATCACACTTTAAATGTATAGCGTGAAATGTGTTGAAATGGCACCCTTTGTATATAATAATGTGAGGGGGAGAGCAGGGCTATCATTATGCCCCTTGCCAGCTCTCTATTAGGGAGCATGGAATTAAGCCTGACCAGAGCATGTGGAACCCTGATCGTGCTGGATTTCACACAACTTCCTAGGTGTGCATCCCCAACATATAAACAGACAGGATGTGACACCATAGGTAGTCAGTGGGCAGAGCGCTGCTCCTTGACTCATGTCATAACTGATGGCCAAGGAACTGCAGCGGGTGCCGGTGTTTAGAGGAATTCAGTTCAGTTCACCTTTAAAACCGAATCTCTCATTCCACACTTTCAGAAACAATGTGAGAACCAAAACACAGCCATCCATCAAAATTCTGAATTTTGCATTACAGTTCTCCAACAACAGAATGCAAATATTCGGGGAAAGTGTCACACAAATCAATTCCTTAGTGAAAATAAAATACGGAAATGCGTTAAAGTTAAACTACTTGCAATAATGAATACCTTGGTCCAAACTGCAGGCAGCAATGCATTTATTAAGAGAAATTGCACTAAAATGTTGAATAATTTTTATGAGGATTTTAAAAACACCACAGATTGCTGAAGAAATGTGGAGAACTGAATTTAAGACTGGAAAAATGAGAATCTGAGATAACAAAAATTGCCAGATTATTTCATCATTACCATAAGAGCCAACTCCTGGGGGGCCAAGAGGTCACTTCGACCTTGATTACGGTTGGTTGGTTGGTTGGTTGGTTGGTTGGTTGGTTGATTGGTTGTTTGTTTGTTTGTTTGATTGATTGATTGATTGATTGATTGATTGATTGATTGATTATGCTGGGTAGGGCTTACCTCCCACCCCCCAATATTTTATTCAAGATCACACCCCTGGTCATTACTCTTGGGCACTGTAAGAACATTGCACTAAATGGATCTTTGGCCTGATCTAGCCAGACTTTTTATCTAAGACTTTTTATCTCCAGGGTGGGAGCTACCTACACTTGGCTTCTCTTTTATTCTGTCTTTCACACACACAGAGCCACTGCTGCACAAGACAATTGTCTCACATCCCTTGCTGATGGAACAAGGATTCCTCCTTGCTAGCACACTGCCCTTGATTTCAAAAGAAATGTGTCAACTTTACACCTGCAGAGAAGCTGGCCAATTCATTATCAAGCATAAAAACATTTTTTTCTCCTCCCAGTGACTCATTTAATTCTTACGTTTCCTAACAAGCTGAGCACTCCTAGCGACTGATATTAAATCACATGGCGAGACTGAGAGAACAAGCTGCTTTTGAACAAAATGTTTCTTTAAAAAAAATAAAAATCAGAGACAGAAAAGTTTAGGAGGGTCCAATAGGAATACCAAAGGGACTTTGATTAAAATAGGATTGATGGAATGCCATGGACATGCAATAGGAAGCAGGAAGTGTCATAAGCCTTTTCAGGGAAAACAAACAGCAGCATATCCACAAGGGGACATGAAGAAGAAGAAGAAGAGGAGGAGGAGGAGAGGAGGAGGAGGAGTAGTAGTAGTTTGGATTTGATATCCCGCTTTATCACTACCCGAAGGAGTCTCAAAGCGGCTAACTTTCTCCTTTCCCTTCCTCCCCCACAACAAACACTCTGTGAGGTGAGTGGGGCTGAGAGACTTCAGAGAAGTGGGACTGGCCCAAGGTCACCCAGCAGCTGCATGTGGAGGAGCAGGGAAGCAAACCTGGTTCAGCAGATTACGAGTCCACCGCTCTTCACCACTACACCACACTGACCTCAGCTTCATATATAGTAAGCCTGCAACTGACACATGGGTTACGTCCCAGGGATTGTGCCTAAAGCTAAAAGTGAGTATAGTCAGAACACATTGGGTTCAACTGCCAGTAGGATTGCCAAGGTCTTGTTTCCCAGATGCCTAACCTTTTCCCACCTATTTTTTATTTATTCATGAGCTGCAATTCTCATCATCCCATCTGTGCTTTAGCCTTTTTTGTCCCTGCCTCTTAAGAAGGTAAGAAGAGCCCTGAGACTGGATTAGACCAAATTCCCAGCTAGTCTAGTATCCTGTTCCCTGTTCACTGTGTGAGTATCTGAAGGCGATTGGGGGATGGATGGCAGCTAACAGATTAACGTTGAATCCTGACAAGACAGAAGTACAGCCATACCTTGGAGGTCGAACGGAATCCGTTCCAGAAGTCCATTCTACTTCCAAAGCATTTGAAAACCAAATTGTGGCTCCTGCAGCCAATCACAGACCATGTAAGTCCTGTTGGACATTTGGGTTCCAAAAGAGCATTCGCAATCACCGGAACAATCACTTCCAGGTTTGCAGCATTTGGGAGTCAAAACGCCCAAGTTCTGGGGTGTTCGACAACCAAGGTACGACTGTACTGTTTTTGGGGGACAGGGGCAGGCAGGTGTGGAGGACTCCCTGGTCCTGAATGTGGTAACTGTCCTCCTGAAGGACCAGGTGCGCAGCCTGGGAGTCATTTTGGACTCACAGCTGTCCATAGAGGCACAGGTCAATTCTTTGTCCAGGGCAGCTGTTTATCAGCTCCATCTGGTACGCAGGCTGAGACCCTATCTGCCGGCTCACCACCTTGCCAGAGTGCTGCATGCTCTGGTTATCTCCTGCCTGGACTACTGCAATGCACTCTACATGGGGCTACCTTTGAAGGTGACTTGGAAACTACAACTAATCGAGAATGCGGCAGGTAGACTGGTGACTGGGAGTGGCCACTAAGACCATATAACACTGGTCCTAAAGGATTTACATTCAGTCCCAGTACGTTTCCAAGCACAATTTAAAGGTGCTGACCTTTAAAGCCCTAAACGGTCTTGGCCCTGTAGACCTGAAGGAATGTCTCCACCCACATCGTCCAGCCCGGACACTGAGATCCAGCTCCAAGGGCCTTCTGGCAGTTCTCTCACTGCGAGAAGTGAGGTTACAGAGAACCAGGCAGAGGGCCTTCTCTGTAGTGGTTCTCGCCCTGTGGAATGCCCTCCCACCAGATGTCAAGGAAATAAACAACTATCTGACTTTTAGAAGACATCTGAAGGCAGCCCTGTTTAGGGAAGTTTTTAATGTTTGATGTTTTATCGTGTTCTAATATTCTGTTGGGAGCTGCCCAAAGTGGCTGGGGAAACCCAGCCAGATGGGCAGGGTACAAATGAATTATTATTATTATTATTATTATTATTATTATTATTATTATTATTCCCACACTGGCCAACAAATACTTGTGGCAAGCACACAAGCAGGTCTGAGCATAACATCTGATTCCCAGCAACTGGTATCCAGAGGTACTCTGCCTCCAACAATGACCTTCATAAGTTTGCAAAAGGGTAGCTTTTGCCTTCCAGATGTGACTGGATAAAAACATCTAGGGGGGACACTGGCTATCCATGGGTTTCGTTGTCCTTTTCTGCACCGCTCCCAGCTTCATGATACCCTTTTTTGAGACAAGTTGGGTCAGATCAGTGATTTTGGGGGGTGTGGAGAACTTCAGCATCCCAGGCTATATAGAACATGAGATATTTGACAATACACATTTGATTTCCTTGTTGGACTTTATAAAAGAGGCTAATTGGCAATGGTACTTGCAATTGAAATGATACACATGGCATGAGGTAGTAGAAAGACAGTATCTGATATGAGCCAGTTGCCTTTGGAATGTGTGGGCTGAGTGAGAACTCTCGAGAAGGCTCTGTGTAAATGCAGCATGGAAGCAGATCGCTAATGTCTTTGCACTTACTGATATAGCTGTAAAATAATGTTATTTTGGCCTGCATAATTATGGGCAGAACAGATGGTGGAAGCTTAAAACTTTCATTAAAAAGGGGGGGGGACAGTTTGCCAATGTCTCAGTAGTCTTTTTTTAAAAAGTAAAAAAAATGTACTTATTCTTGTACATGCCAGAAGGAATCCATCTTGCTGTTGCAAGCAAGATAGAGGATTCAGACCTCGATTAAGGAAATAACATTAACTGGGTGGGAGAAATAACATTTAAAAGGCAGCAGACATAATTCATCTTTTTCTTGCTGAGAGACTTCCTGTTGATGTTTAATGCTGTCTCTTCTCTCTCTCTCTCTTTAAAAAAACTATTTCAAAAAGTCTTACAGAAATGAAGTATAAATCATAGTTGGGTATGTTTTGCCTGGAAAAGAGGAGACTGAGAGGAGGTACGGCAGCCATCGTCACCGTTCTAAGGACCTGCCATGTGGAAGATGGAGCAAGCTTGCTTTCTCCACCTGTAGAGCAGGTGTAGGCAAACTTGGCCCTCCAGATGTTTTGGGACTACAACTCCCATCATCCCCAGCTAACAGGACCAGTGGTCAGGGCTGATGGGAATTGTAGTCCCAAACATCTGGAGGCCTGAGTTTGCTTATACCTGCTCTAGAGGGTAGGACTAGAACTAATGGCTTCGTTACAAGACAAGAGATTCTGACTAAACACCAGGAAGAACTTTCTGACAGTAAGAGCTGTTTGACAGTGGAACAGACTCCCTTGGGAGGTGGTGGACGCTCCTTCCTTGGAGGTCTTTAAGCAGTTTGGATGGCCATCTGTTGTGGATGCTCCAGCTGAGATTCCTGCATTGCCGGGGTTGGACTAGATGACCCTCAGGACCCCTTCCAACTCTACCATTCTAGGATTTTATGAGTAACGTATAACAAAAATTGAACTTTAATGTGCACAATGTCTCTTGCTTCTCTGGATGGAATTAAAGAGAGATGTGTGCGAAGATAAAATGTCCATTTGCTGCTTTGCATACGTTTGCCTCTGGCATCGCTCACCAGTCGCATGTGTCCTTTGGCCGACTGCCCAGAAGACAATATGGCCCCTATGCTGAAAATAGACTCTCCCCCTTGTACTGTAGACTTTTCTTTTTAAAAGAGCAAATAGTTACTGTAATGACATGAGGAAGGGGGCACACATTCTTAGGAAAGCTGAGCAGTTACCCATAAAAACAATTTGATTATGAGAAAGCATTACTCTGAAACATCTGCCCTGTTTCCCTACTTTAGCCTTTCCTTTCAGATCACCCATCCTTTAAACTCGGCTCCTTTTGCCTTGACCCTGGAGTCTGGGGACTCAGCTATACAGCTGAAAATAAAACATTTTAAATGTGTTATCAAGTGTAGCTTACAAATGTGACACTTGATGGCAATGGTGAGCTATGGTAAATTCAATATATTTTTCAAAAACGTTTTCTAAAAAAGCATTTCCACAGCATTTTTTTATGTGTCTGTAGATTCTACCTAGGTCTTCTGCAACACCTTCCTGGCTTCTCCTTCCCCCTGACCTCTATACTCTTCTCTCTCCTGTTTACCAGCTTCACTGATATAAAGGTAAAGGGACCCCTGACCATCAGGTCCAGTCATGGCCGACTCTGGGGTTGCGGCGCTCATCTCGCTTTATTGGCCGAGGGAGCAGACGTTTGTCCGCAGACAGTTTTTCCAGGTCATGTGGCCAGCATGACTAAGCGCTTCTGGCAAACCAGAGCAGCGCATGGAAACGCCGTTTACCGTCCCGCCAGAGGGGTACCTATTTACCTACCTGCACTTTTTGGGGTGCTTTCGAACTGCTAGGTTGGCAGGAGTAGGGACTGAGCAACGGGAGCTCATCCCGTTGCGGGGATTCGAACTGCCGACCTTCTGATTGGCAAGCCCTAGGCTCAGTGGTTTAACCCACAGCGCCACCCACGTCCCATTCACTGATATACAGTATACACTATAGTGAACACTATTCACGTTTTCCCCACCCAAATTCTTAACCAAGTAGAAGGGCATCATAATTTTGCTAAGTTTCTGATTTCTACCCCTACATCTTATGTTTCAGTTTCCTGGGCTAATGTTTAGAACCCCCCTGGGTGCAGCTAAATACCAAACACAAAATGGCTCAATTGCTTTTCAGGTAGTTTTAATGTTTAATTCCCAAGTCAGTGAAGAAAAGCTAATGAAGGCTTTAAGCAGATATGAAAATCATGGTTGTGTTCAGGTGTCATGATAAACCAGGATTTCTGACAATTTTGGAGGCATGAACAGCGTTCCATTGTATGCCCCCCTCACTTCCTCCATGGCCTGAGTTGGAGAAACAAGCCAAAATTAAGCACAGCTTCCCATGAAGTCTAAAACCAGGGTTGTGGGTTGCTTTCCCCCAACAAACCAGGATCCCTTAAATGGATCCTGTTGCTGGCTTGTTGGACCTGGTTTGAAAGTGAAAAACAACCCATGATTTTGTGTTCAGATGCAGTGGGAAGCTGCAGCTTCTGGATTTCAGTCTGATCAGGCTGTCAGCATGATACTTGTCTGCACCAGCCCCAGGTGAGTGTCTGTGGACAAGATACAACAGTGTGTCTTTAGTGGGTCCTCACTTCTCCTTCCACTGCCTATTCACTTGTTCTATGCCTATGGGACCCTACCCATCATCTATAAGGTCAGAGAGAGGAGAAACAAGCCAAGTGAAGGATGCTTCTCACTTGAGTCCCATCTTGCATGCCAGAGAAGGCAGGGTGAGCAGGGACACTTGGATCTGTAGGGTTGTGGGGGGCAGTGGGCCCCCTGGAGAACTGTGGGTGTTGACAGGCGCTCAATGATTCTGCCCCTGAAATCCATTCTACTGTTCAATTAACCACAATAAGTCAGAAATGTGCACACTTGCCCTGAGCTTCCTAGAAGCCAGGTAAGAATTTAAATATGTAAGATAAATATTGTATACTGAAAAGTTTATGTTTGGGCACACACACATGAAAAATTGGTCTTGCTTCTTAGTTTGGAACTCTTCCCCAAGCAGGTTTACAGTGGTACCTCGGGTTACATACGCTTCAGGTTACAGACTCTGCTAACCCAGAAATAGTACCATGGGTTAAGAATTTTGCTTCAGGATGAGAACAGAAATCGTTCTCTGGCGGCGCGGCAGCAGCAGGAGGCCACATTAGCTAAAGTGGTGCTTCAGGTTAAGAACAGTTTCAGGTTAAGAACAGACCTCCGGAACGAATTAAGTACTTGAGGTACCACTGTACTATAAGCCATCAGGCTCTGCACATGGAGCTTGAATGTTTCACAGTCACAGCTTCATCGACCAGAAGCTCCATTTTCTAATCAGTTAGTTCTGGCAGTCCAAGATACACTTGGTGGTTTACTAGCTTCATAAAAGGCTCTGGGCATGCTCCAGGATCCCTTCCAGCCAAGTCGGCTACAACAAGCAGCAAAATACGAAGCAGCTGGGGAGGCTCTCCAGAATACCACATTTTATTTTTTAAAAAGAAGTTTTAAAAGCTCCCAAACTCTCCTTGCCTTTCCAGTGCTATTTGTGCACCAGTTCCAGATGGCACAAGACAAGCTTCACAGCTGAAGGGGAAAGAGGCTGCTTGTTGGCAGATTGCTTTTTGAAAGTCCTTGGTGAGCAACGTTCAAAATCTTCCCAGCTACACTCACAGATCTTTCTGGCTGCCAAAGCATTGGCATTGCAGAGTGGACAGCATTCATCAGCCAGAAGAGAAAAGAGGGGTTGTGATTCTCACAAGGGTTGCACCTTTAACAAATGGTTCATTGATGTAAAAGAGGCATCGTTCCCCATTAAAACAGAAATGTTAAAGGAGGGAAGCCATTTCTTAATTTTGATAATTAACAACATCATTAATTTCATTATTATTTTATTCATTCATTTTGTTTCCACTCATTCTCTAAGGGGGACACAGCTATGATTCTGTTGCCTGTAACTTCTGTGTTTCCATATATGAGAGCCCATAATAATATTAACGTCAGGAAGAACTCTCTGGTGGTAAGAGCTGTTTGACCGTGGAATGGTCTCCCCTGGGAGGCTGTGGACTCTCCTTCCTTGGAGGTTTAGAAGCAGAGGTTGGGTGTCCATCTGTCAGGGATGCTATAGCTGAGATTCCAGCACTGCAGGGGGATAGACTAGATGGCCCTTGGGGTCCCTTCCAACTCTACAATTCTATGACTCTATGAAACCCTGTATTCCTGTACAACATACATCACAACTTATAACAATGGCAGCTGAAGTATTAAAGTAATGTGTATATATATATATATATATATATATATATATATATCTCCAGTGCTTTTTTCTGGAGAGATGCATTTTGTGAATCTAACACGAGAAGAAACTAAAAACTGACGGTGAATCGTCAGTTCTGTTGCTACCCCCGATGGCGGCCTCATTTCCTGTCATGGTGTTTCCTGAGTCTCAGACGGAAGCCAGCGTTTAATGTGTGAAGTAGGAGTTGGAATCTAGCATGGTGATTGGTCAGTTTCATTGTTACCACCACCGATGGCAGCTTCATTTCCTTTCCCAGTGATTTTCGTGAGTCAAAATGAAAGTAACCGGTCTGAAGTTCACGGCATGTAATGCCTTGAAAGAAAATATTATGAAAATGATATATAGGTGGTACATGACTCCAGTCAAGCTTGCAAAAATATATCATCTGTCAGATAATAAATGTTGGAAATGTAAAGAAACCGAGGGAACGTTCTTTCACCTCTGGTGGACATGCCCTAGAGTTAAGGCTTTCTGGGAAATGATATATAATGAGTTGAAAAAGGTATTTAAGTATACCTTCCCTAAGAAACCAGAGGCCTTTCTTTTAGGCATTGTTGGCCAGAGGGTGTTAAAGAAGGACCGAACATTTTTTATGTATGCAACAACAGCAGCAAGGATACTTGTCGCCAAGTACTGGAAAACCCAAGATTTGCCCACACTGGAAGAATGGCAGATGCAACTGATAGACTATATGGAACTAGCAGAAATGACTGGCAGAATCCGAGACCTGGGAGAGGAAGCAGTGGAAGAGGACTGGAAGAAATTTAAGGACTATTTACAAAAACATTGCAAATTGTATGAGTGTTAAGAAAGATGCAAGATTGTAAATAACATGGCACCACTAAGCTAGTTGAAAGGAATATGAAGACAAGTGAAATTTAAGAAAAGATAAATTTTGGATAAATATTATGTTAAAATTAAGTTTTTTAAGGTTTGGATAAAAGTATCTAAAATTAGGGACACAATATTGGTGAATTATAAAATAAGAATTGAAACAAGGTGATAAATTGCTGGTTAAAGTTTTATAAACCAGGAACGCAGGAACGAGAGATGTGAGGAAGTCCAAAAGAGTGAAGAAAATATGGCTATTATAAGATGTAAGTGTTTTTTCTTTTTTCTTTTTTGTTGTTATTTTGTTTTTTCTTCTTTATTGTATTAAGAAAATCTTTAATAAATATTTTATATAAAAAAATATGAAAGTAACCCTAAACAAAACACTGTATATCTCTACCTCTGCATACCTAGGGATGGATAGATACCTCCTATCCACACACATCTACCTACCTACCATACCTATATCCAAAATCACAATACTAATAATATTAAATAACAACCATGTCAGGACTGGATACAACCAATTTTTTAAAAAAACAAAACCAATCACAGTTGGAGTAAAATTTCATTCAAAGGAAAGGCCTGTCAAAATCAGAACATCTTCACTACAGGTGGTGACCAAGTTGCGCAGGCATTCCAATCCTGGCTGCTGCGCATGTCAGTGGAGAACAAATAAGCACGCCCTGCCCCATTACTTTACGCCACACCCCCATAACAATCCCCACCACCCATTCTGCCTTCTTCTGGGTCCAAAAGGACCCACACGTCAGCTGGACATGCTCCAAATGTTTGCCGCCTGTACTTATGTGGGGGGAAATGCCAACAATGAGGGGACAAAGCAGGCCTCTTTGTAAGGAGGGAGTTCCATAATCTGGGTGCTTTGTGTCCCAGAAAATCCAGAGAATCCTAATGGAAATAGGGACAGAAATTGCAGATGGATGCTTATTCATTCTATGTCCAGTACAGAAATCAATCCATTGAATACAGTCACAATTCACTGTTGTTGATGCTTTGCGTTGAAATAAAGGGAGCAAAATAACGTCATGGCAACACAATTTACATAACCTATGTTCCATGTGTGGAAAGGCTGTACATCAGAGATATCCTGGCCCCAAACCCTGACCAGTAACCTCAAGCTGTTCCGTTGTAGAAACAAATAAATGAGAAAAGAACATGCCACCTGAAACTCACTCCTGTCTATGCCATTTGCTCCTGTAAGAACCTAGTTCCCTACGAATCAGGAGCTGTAACTGAAAGCGCTCCCCATAGCTTCCCCATAAGGCACACCTTCCCCCTTAGAGGAGTACCATGACACCACCGCTGATCATGGGTCCATCTAGCCCAGTGATATCAACAATGGCTGGCAGCAGCTCTCCAGTTTCAGACAGGAGTCTTTCCCCTTCCTGGGGATCAATCCTGTGGCCCTTCTGCATGCACAGCAGCCTGGCCCTACGTAGGACTGCTCAAGGTCTTTCCCAGGTCATAGGTTATTTGTTTCTTTCCCCACAAACCAGTGGGAACTGTTCACACAGCTGCTTTATTTGAGACATAGATTTGCAACAACAAATATATGATTTTTTACTTTGGGAATAAAAAGAAAGAAATGGGATTTATTTTTTTAAGCAGTCACTGCACCTTCTTCCCCCCCAATTTTTGCCTCACTCTGCAGAGCAATGTCCAAAGAAGTGAAATGTCTTAAGGTACATCTCACATGTTTCTTCTTTCATCGTTCCAAATCCCTTTAGTATTCAGTCCCCAAGATGCACAGGAAATCACCTCCTCTTGGAAAGCAACAGGCGTGTCGACAATGGAAGACTCTGTGCCCTCTTTCCAACTGGCTTTTCATGTGCCATGCCATTGTGAGCAGCAGCTAAATTATTCCTGTGGCTTCAGAGAAGGTGAAAGCTTTATGCTAAATGGGGGAAAGGAAGAGCATGAAAATGGAGGTTGGTTGACCCACAAAGGGAAGGTTGATGGCCATCCATATCCAGAGAGAAGGGGGATGCAATTTGTGCAGGGTATCAGTCAATGACCTCTGACAGACAAACAAACTCTTCTAGAAGTGAAAACACATTTTGAAAAGATTCTCCACAGTCATTTGCCTAGGAAGTAGATTCTCAGCATGAATTCTGCGTAGGAGCACAGGAAGCTGTGAAAAAGGAAGATGGTCTTTAATCATTTACATGGGAAGCTGCTTTATAGAAAGTCACACCATGGATCCATGTAACTCAGTACTGTCTACACTGACTGGCAGCTGCTCTCCAGGAGTTTTGGTCTACACAACATGACAATTACAGGAAGCTGCCTTATACAGTCAAACCTCATGTTACGTCCGCTTCATGTTACATTCTTTCAGGATACGTCCTGCGGCAACCCAGAAGTACCAGAAGGGGTCCCGTTCGCAACCAGAGGTACCACTGTACTGAGCTCAAACCATTGATCCACCTCGCTCAGGGACGCCCACCTAGCTCAGAAATTTCTCCTCCAACTGACAATAACTCTTCAAGGTTTCAGGCAGCGGGATCTCCCAGTCCGACCTTTAGATGCCGGGCACTTTGGACCTTTTGCATACCACTGAGCCGCAGTCCTTTCCCAATCAGAATCTTGCAGAACAAGCAAAAACAAAAACCCACATGTCCAAACATGAAGGTTGCCCTGGCATAGGTTTGCCTCCTCTGTTTAAACAGTACAATGGGCTCTGATTCCTGGGGCCAGAAAAACTGGCCACGCAAGCCAGTCGGACTGGCAATGTCTGACTGGGAGCTATTGGTGCCATGCGCTGTTCAAAAGCTGTGCCCTGAGATCAGATACCAATGCCGACATATAGTAGGCCTAGCTGGTAAACGATTTAAACATGAAAACAATTATAGCCATATTTGCAGATAACAGCAACATATCAAAAGATTGTTTAATGCTGTATTGTGTTTTTAATATTTGGTTGGGAGCTGCCCAGAGTGGCTGGGGAAACCCAGCAGGATGGGCAGGGTATATTATTATTATTATTATTATTATTATTATTATTATTATTATTGAATTGTCAAACCTAACTTAAAGGCACACCATGTGTTAAAGACTGCTATAAGGAACTCAAGATGACTTGTCTTCAAAAAGATGCAATTCCACAGCTGAGAAGAAGTAAGAAGCCTTCTCTATCACAGAACTTCTAGAACAGGCTTCCTCATCCTCGGCCCTCCAGATGTTTTGAGACTACAATTCCCATCATCCCTGACCACTGGTCCTGCTAGCTAGGGATCATGGGAGTTGTAGTCTCAAAACATCTGGAAGGCCGAGGTTGAGGAAGCCTGGGATAGCTACTACAACCCATCTATAGCCAGGGTCAGCTCATTAGACCCAATGCATTAAAGGGCAGTAAAGGGGGCAGGATCCCAGGTGCTCGAGGCCAATTCATCCCCTTTTCCATGCAGGTGGATGAAACAAAAGTATCTCCCTTTTGCTTTGGAAGCCAAAACACAACTGCCTCCAAAGTCGGGCCGGGGTGAGGTGGGGATTAATTTTTGCTGAGGGCAAGCAAAATGTCTGCAGCAAGTGTCCCAGAGTTCATATAAGCCCAACAAGCTCCAAGCCCTGGAATTTTAAAACCTGCAGACAACATGAGCTGGCGAACTTTACAGCTTGACAGCTGCAGAAATTCAACCAGGACGGGTTTACGTTTAATTACTTTCTGCCCTCTGTCACAGGCTGCTGACCTGCATTTAGAATCCCAGACGTCTTAGCCCAGTGAAAAATGAGAACAGCTTCTTCCCTTTGCTCCTTCACAAAATGTCAGGGGAAGAAAAGACTGGTGGATAATTCAACCTGCCTGCCAAAGACACAACTTCACTCGGCAACCTTTACCTGGTCAGGGTTTCAATTTAGACAGTCCCCTTAACATTACCCTGAGGAAATGGATGGGTTACAACAACAACAACCACCACCATCTTCTTTGCCACACGAAAGATGGCAAGTGCCACGTAATGACCTAGACCAGGATTAGCCAAGTGGAAACTCATTCTTCCCTTTAAGTCTCACCACCTCTTCTTGACTGGCTTTGGTACTTTCTCACACATCTCCTCAGTCCCTCTGTTCATCAATCAGCAACCTCCTTTGAGCTAATTCTCCTACCTGGGCTCTCCTTCTCTCGCAGCTCTTAAACACCAGACTCTTGCTCTTGAAGACGTGCGAGTCGCCTTCTCTTTGTCCTGCCATGCAGTAAGTCAGACCATTGGGCCCTCTAGCTCAGGGTTGCCTACACTGGCTCTCCAGAGCAGTGGCTCTCCAGAGTTTCAGATAGAGGTCTTTTACATTCATGTATTAGACTGGGGTGGGACGCGGGTGGCCTACGACTTGCCAATCAAAAGGTCAGCGGTTCGAATCCCTGCGACAGGGTTAGCTCCCATTGCTCGGTCCCTGCTCCTGCCAACCTAGCAGTTCAAAAGTACGTCAAAGTGCAAGTAGATCAATAGGTACCGCTCCAGCGGGAAGGTAAATGGTGTTTCCGTGCGCTGCTCTGGTTCGCCAGAAGCAGCTTAGTCATGCTGGCCACATGACCCGGAAGCTGTACGCCGGCTCCCTTGGCCAATAAAGTGAGATGAGTGCCGCAACCCCAGAATCGGTCATGACTGGACCTAATGGTCAGGGGTCCCTTGACCTTTTATTAGACTGGGAGCAACACAGAATCAGGAAATTGGTGGTTTTACACAGTCACAAAGGTAAATATAGTTGGAGGGTTGCTGAGAAGGGTCAAGTGGCAGTTTCATACCCGGTTTGAGTACAGTCAGAAGGGAGCTTGGAAAAGCTCAGCTGTGTTAGCTTTTGTATTGTACCCATCTGTGCTATTTCTTCTTGTTTGAGCTGGCTTAAAAAACCCCTAACATCTCAGCATTCACCCATCCCTGCTTTACTCTAACTTCTGTTCTTTAAAACCTCCACATTGTTCTTCTCAGTGTCTCTCTAATGCTACTTTGCTCAAAATCATTCCATTGTTTTAAATCACAATTTCCCCCTTTGGTGGAAAAACTGTCGCACTTTCCCCCCACCAAGGCCGTTCCTTAGCCCAAAAGTCATTTATTGCAGAGATACGTTTCCCTCCTGCTTCTACCTTTTCCCTCCTCCTTTCTCTTTAGACCTTGGGAAACAGACAGTGAAAAGAGGATGATGACACAGTAGTGCAGATGTAGTACAGAGAGAGAGAAAATAGTCTCTTCAACAACAGATTCCAGCCCATGCTGGCAAATTCCAACACACTCAGCCTGAGCACCACTCAGTCACAGAAGAGGGAAAGAGGGAGGGGAGAGCGGGGGGGGGGAGAGCTCTTCATTTGTCTCTCTCCTCCCCACCTCCTCTTCCATCCACTATTGCTGCCTTGTGAGCACCATCCATCATGCACAAATATTCCAGCATCACTCATTTCTCCCTCACTCTGTCAACTGGTCTCCTTGTCTCTCTCTCCCCTCCCTCTAGGCTGACACAAGCCTAGAAATGTACAGTGTTTAGGTCTGACAGCCAATTAAATACATTTTAGCTGATTAATTATCTGTCTTCCAGCTGATCAAATCCATTTGCATATTCCCAAAAGCTTAAAGTGTTTCTTAAATATGATATGTTTGTTTTTCCTGGTTAACGCAGGAGTGCAACAACCAACAACACAAAAGAGGAACAATCTCTGTAGTTGCCTTGCCATACAAGACTCTCTGCCACTTCTTGTCTTGTTACTATTTTACAGTACAGAGTCCTTCCAGAGCAGCCTTTGCCAACCTGGGATCCTCCAGACATTTAGGTTCCTTCAGCCCAGCAAGCCTGGACGCGAGTGGTTGTCCAAAATACAAGGAGGGCACCAAGTGGGCAAAGGGTGCTCCACACAGTGACTCAGTCAGCTGCTCTCCTTTCTGTTGACATATGTAATAAAACATCTGTAGCCACTGTCCTCTTATTATTCCACATATGTCCCAAGGCAATGTACAAATGTAATAAAAACCACCACAGAACAGTCACCAAACAGCACAAAATGCATCTGGACAGGGCTGTTGTTCCGCAGAGCAGGGGCAGCCACACTAAAAGCCCTGCTCCAAGTTGCTGCAGAGTGGGCTCCTGAGGTCTTTGGAACTCAAAGGAGAAACTCGCCTGCAGCATGCAAGGATCTATTGAGTATATAAGGGATAAGGTTTCTTTCTTACACTACAATCCATACCCTACTGTTTATTCTTAAAAACAAAGACCATGGCGAAAAATTCCTCTCCCCTGTTCCTTATTATAGAAGCACACCAGAGCCAAAATAGGCTAATAAATAGTACCTTTAACTTGCAACCTGGCAAACTGAAATTGCCAATCATGGATCAGCTGAAGTTTCAGTTAATTGCTGGGTGGGGGGAAGCCTCCAGGCCACCCTGCAACATCCAAAATGACTTTCTCAAGACTTCCAGATAAACAGTCTGGTATGTCTGAATTGCACCCAGTCCAGAGCGAGGGCCTCCAGCCTATGCTTCATCATCAGCCATCTTCTCATTCTGTCTGAAAGTGGCCAAGTTTGTGATACCAGCAGCAACAGTAAGTTGGGTTTGATGCAAGATCTCACCTTCTTTGCATTATGGGACCAGTGCAGCAAGTGTCAACACCCTCAAATAGCTGAAGGGGTGCTTCCTTCCACACAGACGGACAGCGGAGGCCCTTTTAGCAGCACCTCTGCCCTGTGAAGCTCAAGAGACTGCGGCTACCCTCCACACACACACGCACACCCCAGACTGCAGAATGCTTTCCCCTCCAAAGGGTGTGAGGCTCAGCCATCGTAAATCTTCCACCAATGAGTCAAGGTGGGGAGCCTTTGAGGTGGAAGGAAATGCGCCTCCCCATCTGTAGAGCTGTTACTATTTCAGATAAGTGTTTAAATATGTTGCTTTGATACATTATATTCATTCTGTATGGAGCCCACCATTGGACCATAAAGTGGACAGGTTAGGAAAACTCATAAGAATTAAAAACACACCAACCTGGTGCCCTCAAGATGTTGCAGGACTACAACTTCCATCAGTCCCCAGAAGCACATGCAATGTGGTGAACTGCAGTCCAAAATGTCTGAAGGGCACCAGGTTGGGGAAAGTTGGTCAATACAAATTAAGAAGTGCATGGTGAGGGGATTGAAAGAAGATAAATAAGGTGGCAAATACAAGTACTGTATTCTTAGGCTTTAAATGCTGACTTTTGCTTTCTCCTCATTGTATTCTCGGGTTTCCTAAAGCACAATTGATACGTTAAAGACGGTGTTTAGCAGACATTAGGCGCACACTGTCTAGGGCTGCCATATGTCTGAAAAATTCCAGACATGTATGGAAATTGGACGCCTAAAATGGCAACTGGGGTAATATTTGAATTTTAATAGATGTCTGGAATTTCCCGCACATATGGCAACCCAGGTTTTTCTTAGGTTTTCTGGGTGTGTGTGTGTGTGTGTGCTACCGAGCCTTTCTGTCTCGCTTCAGTCACCGTCAGCTTCCCTTTTGGCCCCGTCCTCCCCCTCCTGGAGCATCTGCTTGGCCCACCACTTTGGCCCTGCCCTTTGGAGGGAAGAGAGAGCGGGGGACGCATGCAGACATGGGCAAAGCGAGGTGCTTGGCGGGGAGGGCCTGCACCAGGCATGGGGCGCCCCCCCCTCTCTCTGGGCTTCCGGGGTGGGCGGCGAGGGGATGGTCTCTCCTCCTTGAGGGCCTCTTCGGTCCTTCTCCCCCGGAGGTCTCCAGGTCTCCTCCCCACCTGCCGGCCTCTGGTGTTGCTGCTCCAGCGCAGCCTTTGCGCTCTGTCCCTTGCGCATGGGGTGGGGGCTCCGCTGAGACCGGGACTGTATTCTGCTGCCATTCTGGGCTGCCTCATAGAAGCAGCAGGAGGGAGTCATCACCTTCTCACCCGCGGCTTCCTCCCTGCCCAGCAGCTCTCAGTCCTGCTCCCCTGCACACAGGCCCCTCTCCGGGTATTCTGAACATGGTGGCATGGCTTTGACCCAACTTCTAGACCTTCTCAACAACTTTGGGGGTGTCAGGAATGTTACTTTTTGAAATGTGACAAGTCTACATACCATCAAACAGTCCTCCCCAAACCGGAAACCGTCACCCTTTTACCTCATAGAATCATAGAATCATAGAGTTGGAAGAGACCACAAGGGCCATCGAGTCCAACCCCCTGCCAAGCAGGAAACCCCATCAGAGCACTCCTGACATATGGTTGTCAAGCCTCTGCTTAAAGACCTCCAAAGAAGGAGACTCCACCACACTCCTTGGAGGCAAATTCCACTGTCAAACAGCTCTTACTGTCAGGAAGTTCTTCCTAATGTTTAGGTGGAATCTTCTTTCTTGTAGTTTGGATCCATTGCTCCGTGTCCGCTTCTCTGGAGCAGCAGAAAACAACCTTTCTCCCTCCTCTGGGTGACATCCTTTTATATATTTGAACCTGGCTATCATATCACCCCTTAACCTCCTCTTCTCCAGGCTAAACATGCCCAGCCCCCTTCGCCGTTCCTCATAAGGCATCGTTTCCAGGCCTTTGACCATTTTGGTTGCCCTCCTCTGGACACGTTCCAGTTTGTCCGTGTCCTTCTTGAACTGTGGTGCCTCCTTTCCATCAGTACAAAGAAATCAGATGAGCAGAACCTTCAAGGCACCCAGACCTCCAGGTCAAAGCGGCCAGTTGGGGAGGAAGAGAAGACCATAAGGATAGGTAGCAGCATTTGGGACTTCTTATCTTTAGTGAAAAGAACAGTCCATTTAAAGTTAATGGACTCTGCAGAGATGGTGAAGTTGACAGCAAAACTAAGAGATCAAAAAGACGAGAACTTTGTTGAAAAGTGGAGGTTCTTTTCAGACTATTTGAGAAAAAAACTACTGTCAAATGAAATCGCATACAGGAAGGAGGTAACAGGCAGAGGAAGGAGAATAAATGAATGACTATAATATAAGTTATAATGCAATAGAAAATAAATGGTAGTTATAGCAGCTGATAAAGGAATACAACAGGAACATCACAGATGTAACGATGGGAAGTCAAAATGTAAGAAATTATTATACTGAAAGTGAATTGAATAATGTCAATTTTTGTGTAAAAAACTAATAAGAATTATTTTAAAATAAAATAAATAAATATTAAAATTCATTTTAAAAAATCTTAATAGGTGTGAATAGCAGTCTGAGGGTCTCACAGAATGGTTTCAGTTCTGAGAAGAAAAGAGCTCACAGAGGAAGAGAGGCAAAGCAAGGGCTCAGTGCCAGTTATGGCAACAACTTGAGGTACTTGCCTTGTCATAATGCAGCAGTTTCTGGGATCTGAACTCCAGAGAGTCAGGGATGCTTCCTGAATGAACAAACAGTACTCCTGCCAAGATGTGCCAAAATGCCAGTGCAGATGCTGAACACGCTTGCACTGACAATCAGCCTAAGCAAGGCAACCTGCAGCAAAGAGGGTCTGGGGTGGGAGTCAGAGAGACAGAGAGAGATGGAAAAGTCCAGGGGGCTCCCTCAGCCCATCAGACTGAGCCACTCTGCTCAGCAGCCCTGCACAAGACCCACCAAGGCTTGAGCCGGCAGCCGGGCTTGGTGCTCTTTGCCAACCTCCTGCTTTTGAAATCCCAGGCAGGCAGCAAAAACATGATCATTAAACTGAGAATTGTGAGGAGAAGGGCATCCTGAGTGCCCAGCAAAGTCAGGCTCACCAGCTGGTTTCACAATCTGCAGGCCTCCTGCTTCTCAGCCGGGGGTGGGGAGGCCACCAAAGACTTTCCCACGGGACAAGGGGTGTGGTATCTGAGCAAGCTTAGGATCCCCTCCTCCTCTCTGTTATCTTCATTCCAGTGCCTCACAGCTTGCAGTATTTGCCAAATAAATAAATAAATAATTCACATGCTCCTAAACTATGAAGGATTACGCTAATTAGAATAAACTGGGAAGACATGAGAGAAAGAGGAATGGGCTGGTGATATTTTGTCAGCTTAACACCAAACTAATTTATGCTTTAGGGGAAATATTTGAGATTTCTAATTAAAAATCTCTACAAAGCCTGTTTTGGCGTGGGGCCTCTCATCACTTACATTCAAGGACATTAAAAGCTGCTGCTGCCTTTTCCTTGCCTTCTTCACCAAGAAGTTCTCTCTTTTAATTTTTTTTTTCTTCTTCAAAAGGAAGTTGAATAACTCTGGATACCAAACTGGCGGAGGAAGGGGGAGCGGCAGCGCCCCCCCCCCCCGGGATGCCCACTCCGGCTCGCCCCTCCCCCCCCGGATGCTCACTCCGGCATGTGCGCCCCTCCGGATGCCGGAGCAGCTAGCTCCGCCTCTGATCCCAAAGAAGCTTGATTCATAGCCAGTGTGGTGCAGTGGTTAAGAGCGGTGGACTCGTAATCTGGGGAACCGGGTTCGCGTCTCCGCTCCTCCACATGCAGCTGCTGGTCTAGTCATACTTCTCGGAAGTCTCTCAGCCCCACTCACCTCACAGAGTGTTCGTTGTGAGGGAGGAAGGGAAATGAGAATGTTAGCCGCTTTGAGACTCCTGAAGGGGAGTGAAAGGCGGGATATCAAATCCAAACTCTTCTTCTTCTTCTTAAGACTGCAGCAAAATCTTCTTTCCAATGTCCCATTCATAAACAAAAAGCCCATTTTGTATTTTTTGGGTGGTGAGGAAGAGGAATCAATTTCGTTTTTTGAATAGTCTCCAGCAGTAGTTGCACTCTGAGTAATCCCACTGAAATAAAGAGGCTTAAGTCCATCATTTTCAATAAGCTTGCTCAGAACCGTAATCTACTTTAATTTCACCCTTATAATTCAAACAAGCTATGGTCTCCCCAAGTTCAGAGCATCACTGAGCACTGTGGAAGCCCAAAGTCTGGGAACCCACAGCACATGCAAAGGACAATTGTACTTTCCATCTGAACAGGGCCATAATTTGGATCTGCCTTCCTCAACCTGGTGCCCTCCAGATCTTATTGAGGTGAAAGTTTCTATCTTCCCTGAACAATGGCCATGCTAGCTGATGAGAGTGGTAATCCAAAACATCTGGAAGACACCAGGTTGTGGAATGCTAGCTTAGATTTTAAGTTTGTTTGTTTTTTAAATGGCTTATCCCCATTAATCCTTGGGAATTTCAGTACATTAGAAACCAACTGTTCCACTTTCAGCCAAAGAGCCAAATGACACCCCCCCAGCCGCCTTGAGGTCTTTCCCCTGGCAACCATGAAGCCTGAGGCCTTTCCTATCCATCGCTCTCCTTGATTAAGAGATAGGGCCTGAGCTAGACAGCAAATTCTCTCCACCACACACACAAATATGGAAATGGTTCAACTACGACTTGGTAGCTGTCCTACACCTTACACTAGAGTTGCCTGATGTTTGGCCCTCCAGATCAGGGGTGGACCTTGGCAATATGGCACCCTGCGCAAAACCAAAATTTAATGATCCACTCCCCACCAACCTTCATGCCTCCTTCCTAAAGCTGGGTAAGAGAGGCACTGGGCAAGCACTCAGTAGGATTTGGGAAGGAGGCAGGAGGACTCTAGGAACCTGTCAAAGCCTCATGGGTCCTTCCCAGAACAGGGCAATGCCCCCGACCCCTTGGTGCTGCACCCAGTGCAAGGAAACCAGTCGTGCTGTCCTAAATCCAACATCATCTGGGTGGACACAGGTTACCCAACCCTGCCATAGTCACTTCAGAATTTAAAACTTGTTTTCCAAAGTGTCCAGCCCCTTATGGTTGTGGAGATGCACTACTGAAATTTTGTACTGCAGGCTGGGGACTTCGTAAGATCCTCAATAGTTAGAGATGAGGCTTTGGTGACTTGTTCAGTTCCTTGACCCCATTCCACTAGCAAAAACAGAACTTATGCAAAATAGAAACAGACACACATGAGAGAGAGAGAGCGAGACAGAGAGAGAGAGATTGTCATAGAATATGGTTGCCCAAAAAATAAGAAGTGGAATACAGTGGTACCTCGGGTTTAATATGCTTCAGGTTACATACGCTTCAGGTTACAGACTCCGCTACCCCAGAAATAGTCCCACGGGTTAAGAACTTTGCTTCAGGATGAGAACAGAAATCGTGCTCCGGCGCGGCAGCGGCAGCAGGAGGCCCCATTAGTTAAAGTGGTGCTTCAGGTTAAGAACAGTTTCAGGTTAAGAACGGACCTCCAGAACGAATTAAGTACTTAACCCGGGGTACCACTGTACACAAAGTCCTGTTTAGGACTTTCCTTCCGTTTTTTATTTCCACCACTGATGCCTATCCCTGACCTAGAGACAGAATTCCCAGTTAAAACAGTCAGCCGGCTGCCAAGAAAGGTATACACATTTTGCTCCCTTTCCAAGCCTTTGCTAAACGTGCTTTTTTAAATCACCCAAGCAGATGGCATACATGCCTTTTTCACTGACAGTGAAACATATGGTGCCTTATAAAAGGTGCTTTAGGAAGAAACCACAATCACCTAAAGAGATTAAGATGCCACAAACTCCTTTCATTTTAGCTATCAGATTACATTTATTTATGAGACTATAAAATGAAGGCAAATCCAGGTATGTTCCAAGCTTGCTTTCTCTTCTCTGGAGCCCAGAGGGCCCAAACCAACGGATTCAAGTTACAAGAAAGGAGATTCTGACTACACATCAGGAAGAACTTCCTGACAGTAAGGACTCTTCGACATTCAGGAGGTTGTGGACTCTCCTTCCTTGGAAGTTTCAAAGCAGAGGCTGGATGGCCGTCTGCCATGGATGCTTTAGCTGACATTCCAGCATTGCAGGGGGTGGGACTAGATCAAACATGTCCAACGTGTCGATTGCGATCCACCGGTCGATCGCAGGATGGATTTTGGTTGACCGCACAACCAAGCCCCCCCTCACCCATGGAATAGCTGTCAACATTTCCCTTTTTCTTAAGGGAAATTCCCTTATTCCAAATAGGATTCCTCACAAGAAAAGGGAAAAGTTGACAGCTATGGCCCATCGCTGCTGGGGCCCCTCATCGCGCGCTTGGTCGCGGCCGAAGCCCCTCTGCAGGCGGCAGTGGCGTAGCGTGGGTTGTCAGCACCCGGGGCAAGGCAAGTAATTTGCGCCCCCCAACCCGTGGATTTGCGCCCCTAACCCCCAGATGTTGCGCCCGGTGCGGCCGGGTCCCCCTGCACCCCCCACGCTACGCCACTGGCAGGCGGCATGGCCGGTCGAGGCTCCTCTTAGCCGCGCTGCCTCACCGCAGCAAGCGCTCTGGCTGGCGCCGCCTCCGCCTCTTCGTGGCCGCCTTTGGCGCCTCCTTCCCGCTCCAGACGCCGCCGATCCTCCGCGCCAGCAGGCAGGTGCTGCAGCGGCGCCACTCCCTCCACGCCCCGGAAAGGCGGCAGGCGCCCCCAGCAAGCCACAGCCCCAGGCAGGGAGAGGGCAGGCGAGGAGGCTGCAGCGCTGCAGGGGGAGCCACAGGAAGGAGGGGGCATGGAGAGAGACGAGGACGCCCCTCCCCGCCCCCCTCCTTCCAGCTCCAGCCTAGCTGCCTTTATTCGAAAGTAAGGCCCGCCCCCGTAAAGGGGAAATTGGGCATTTTGGGGTATGTTGGCTTCCCGCGTGTGCCAAGGGCCCTGGGAGGGGGCTGATGTGGGGGTAATAATTTGTTATTATTTTTATCATCATCATCATAATTTATTATTTATACCCCACCCATCTGGCTGGGTTTCCCCAGCCAAATATAATATGTTTAAGTTGAAGAATGACAATGGGAGAATGTGGCAGATCCCTGCCAGTTTTTGATACTGGATAGTAGATCACAGCCTACTGGAGCAGGTGGCCCTTGGTCCCTTCCACCTCCACACTTCTGTGATTCTATCATTCTAAAACAAAATTATCAGCCCCCTCATCTTACTATACACTACAAGAAGAATGTAATTTTCTTCAGCAGCACTGAATACAAAATCAGTTTTATTATTATAGCCTATTAGGATTACAGGAGATGTTCCTTGAAGTCATTTCACAGGGTGGGGAGTGAAGGACTATCACAGAGAGACTGTTCCATTTTGCCTCATACAAATGACTTCACTTGCTGCAGATCTAAACACTCCATCATTTTGTGGGGCAGGGAGAGGAAATGTTTTCACAATGACAAGACCTGTTTATTCTCTGCCATCCTTTGGCAGAACATAAACATAACCAATGCTGTCAAAAATGGACCAAAGTACATGTAAATCACAGCTATATGTGCCAAGAAGCAAATTTGTTTTTGCAGACTGGGAATGAGACCTAAATTTACTACTAGCCAGAAAAAAGTGTGCAGAGAGAGAGAGAGAGAGAGAGAGAGAGAGAAATGGGGGTGTCCAAATGCCAGCGTAAGGGCTCAGTTTGGCCCTTGGGTGCTCCTTGTCTTTCCCACCCACCAACAGAGTCCTGGATTCAGAGAATCCTCCATATATTTTTTATAAACCTCAGTAGCATTTTCTGTGAGGCATGGATCATCAGACAACACGGCATCTTAGTACCGATTCTGTGGCCTCTGTGATCTCGAGGCACAAATTGCAACTGGTGACCATTAAATCATTCCATTCCATTCCTTTCTCAAAGGGGAGGTGATTCAATGGGCAAAGGTTAGGAGGGGAGTCAAAGCTCCCCAAATAAGTGCTGCTATTGGCATCCGCCCTAGTGCTTTGGACTCCTCCATTCCAGAGAAACTGGCATGGTGCTGGGAGGCCAGAAAGCATCTAAATCCCAAACTTTTTCAGGGCAGTGCCCCCTTCATTCCATAAACCCATCCTCAGTGCCCCCTCCCCTATGCAAAGACATTATTCAGAATAGCACAAGACACTCAGGTAAACGATAACACAATAAAATTCAAATCAGTAACAATTAATTTCAAACTCAAAATCTGTTAGATAGTGGATAGACATAGCAGACGAAGCAGAGATTTCTCCAAAGCAGCTCTTTATTTGTAAGCTGTCACAGAACTGAACAGCAAATAGCTCAGCCGGCCTGCTTTTATAGGCAGCCAGCTATCAACATTGTAGCAACAACAACCAAGTGTTTCCCGCCTAAAGTAACTGACGTGGACCTGAGTGAAAACTATATACACGATACAACACTGATGAAATGTGGACATAGTGTATATTGATTTCAGTAAGGCTTTTGACAAAGTCCCCATGATATTCTCGCGAGGAAGCTGTTAATCAGATTCAAGATGACCTTAAAAAATTGGGGGACTGAGCCAAAACTAACAAAATGAATTCCATTGGTGCAAATGTAAGGTTCTACACCTAGGCAGGAAGAACCAGCTGCGTAAATATAAGATGGGGGACACCTGACTTGCCAGTAGTACATGTGAAAAGGACATAGGGGTCTTAGTGGACCACAAGCTTAACATGAGTCCACGGTGTGATGCAGCAGCAAACAAGCAAATACTATTCTAGGCTGCATCCACAGAAGTGTCCAGGTCAAAGGAAGTCACAGTCCCACTCTCTTCTGCCTTGGTCAGACCACACCTGGAATCCTGTGTCCACATCTGGGAACCACAATTTAAGAAGGATATTGACAAGCTGGAACATGTGCCGAGGAGGGAGACCAAGATGATCAAGGGTCTGGAAACCAAGCCTTACAAGGAGTGCTTGAAGGAGCTGGGTATGTTTAGCCTGGAAAAAAGGAGACTGAGAGGAGATATGATAGCCTTTCCCCATATCTCAAGGGCTGTCACATGGAAGATAGAGCAAGCTTCTTTTCTCCTGCTCTGGAGGAAAGGATTCGAACCAATGGCTTCAAGTTATAAGAAAGGAGATTCTGACTAAACACCAGGAAGAACTTTCTGAAAGTAAGAGCTGTTTGGCAATGGAACAGCCTCCTGTGGGAGTTGGTGGACTCTACTTCTTTGAATGGTCATCTGTCAGAGATGCTTTAGCTGAGATTCCTTCAATGCAGGGGGTTGGACTAGATGTCCCTTGGAGTCCCTTCCAATGCTACAATTCTATGATTCTATACAATATGTTGTTTTCAACATGAAGTTCCTGAATCAATGTAATAATTTAGAATGGGTGTTTTATTAACAAGCAAACACACACACACACACACACACACACACACACACACAACATCCACCAACTGAACTGAACCATCTCTGAACAAGCAAATCGACAGGCTTGCTCTTAAGATCCTATTCATCTTAAAGAGACCACATACGTCATCATCATAGTATGAGTCTGTATGTAAAGGTGGCTGCACAACAGGAGGAACTTTTGTTGCCCCAGAGGGCAAGACTTGAACCAACGTGGTTATCACAAGGTAGCTGCATTTTGGCATTTCCTCAATCGCCTTTATCTTTTCTAGATTGCTTAGGTCTGATCCTGCAGGGCTCCTTTTCCATTCCTACCAGAGACCCCCTTGGCTGTGACTCTGGGAAGACCTGCTCCCTGCCTTGCAGGCCTTTTTCCCCTGGCCTGGGGAGGATGGGGCCCTGACTGACTCCAGCTACAAAAGCTGAGTCTGCTGAGCAGAACCTTGGGTTGTCTAGGGGTTTCTTCCTGGGGAGGTCATGTTGCTGCTGTTTTTGATATTATTTTTTTGTATCTTTATTTTAGATCTTATTATGATTTATGCAGAAATTGTTCAATTTGGTGGCGTACTTTTTGATTTTTTATTCATTGTTTGCAATTGTGTATTTTTTAATGTTGTAAGCCACCTTGAGCATAGTTTGAACTATGAAAAGCTGGCATACAAATAAAAGTATGTGAGTATTGCTACGCTGGTTCTCTCTTTTCCACGTCTCCTCTCCTTCCACCGTATGGTTTTAGGTGGATGAGCTTGCAGACAAGAGCCATTTCGAGTTCTTTCTGTGCAATGCCCAGACTGTTTTAGAATAGGCATCATAGTTCAGGGTAAACCACATGTTTTTCATGCAAAGGGCCCTGTATTCAATCCCTGGGACCTACAAATAAATAGGGGGGGAATCTTCAGATGGGGGGACTGTGACAGACACTCCCCTCCAGCCTGTGGGGCTAGGAAGAGCCGCTGTCTGTGCAGACAGTGCTGAACTAGATGGACTCAACGATCCGACAAAGCAGGAGGCAGTGTCATTTGTTCACAGAGAAGACAAAAAGGATGTGCTAAAATGTATCCAGAAAGAAAAAAGAGCACATTGCCACTGTTCTCAAACATTTATCATGTGAGATATAAATAAAACAGAAGAGAAACACGGCCTTTGCACGAAACACATCTGATTTCATCAGTGCCAAATTTGCCAGACAGTTCAGCCACATCATAAGCATGCTAATTCCAAGTCCTTGCGAATCCCGGACAGCTCTCAAATCAGCTAAGCCGCCTTATCGCAGTTGCACAGGGGGACCAGTGTGTACCAGATTTTAATTGCATTGTGCGGTGGAAGAAAAAGGATCTTCAAGATTACCGGGCACTTTGTATACAGAACACTCTGAACATTTGCCCATTTGAACTGGCAGCCTGGAGACAAGGCCCTTCTGGGACAATTCACATTTTAAGATGCATGTGACACAATTCACGACTCAAGGGGTAGGGTGGGTGGTTATGATGCCCCCCCCCCAGATTCATTTTTAAAAGATGCTGTTGTATATGCAAGTGGGTGGGAGTTCGAAAAACCAAACAGCTGCAATAACTGCACACATCAGTTTTTGAAGACAGGCCAAAGAAACAAGGTAGAATATGGGCAACTACTGACAGATGGGACCAGATCTGACTCCCTAAGAAGTTGGGAGCCCTGAAGCTGGATCAGGCCAGTGGCTCATGTAGCCCAGCATCCTGTTCCCAGAGTGGCCAACCAGATGCCTCTGGGACGCTCACAAGCAGGACCCGGGCACCAGTGCCCACTCCTCACTGGGCATCCAAAGGCCACTGGCCACTGTTGCTGGAGGCATCACAACCACCTTCACCAGCAGCCATTTACAACTTTACCCTCCATGAATTTGCCAAATTTTCTTTTAAAAGCATCCAAGTTGGGGGCCATCACTACCCCTTGTGGTAGCAAATTCCAGAATTTATGAATTCTTCACAATGTGTGAAGAAGCCCTTTCGCTTGTTTGTCCTGAGTCTTCCAATGTTCAGCTGCATTGGATGCCCCCAAGTTCCTGTGAGGAAGAAGAAAACACTCTTTTCACTTTCTCCATGAGTTCTACACACCTCCAGCACATCCCCTCGGACTCACCATTTCTCTGTACGAGTGCTTCTCCAACTTGGGTCCCTTGCTGTTGTTGGACTATAACTCCCATCATCCCTGACCACTGGCCCTGCTATCTAGGGGTGATGGAAGTTGTAGTCCAACAACAGCAGAGGACCCAAGTTGCAGAAACACCGCGCGACTTAAAAGGCCCAAATATTGTGTGTCAACTTTCCTTACACCGTATGGGATTAACGGAACCAGGAATACAGCCAATGCTGCAGGAACAGGTGGCAACAAGAAGAGTTTAGAAGGTGTCCACCTAAAGGAAGGGAGACTGAGCTGCGGCTGTCAAGATGCTGCTGTGCTGCAACTCCCATCAGGCCCAGCTAGCACTGCCAATTGAATGGATTTATGGGAATTGTACTTCAGCAGCATCTGGAGAACCACAACTTCACTACTCTTCACCAAAAGCAATGTTTCTCGTTCCAACTATTGCTGTTTAGCCCTGATATATTTGCCCTCAACAGTAACCCAATACCACTAAGAATCTAAGACTGTCTCTGCTGGATCACAGAAGCTTACCAGATTTTTGTGAATTTTTGGGTGCTGTGAACAAAATTATTACCCAGCTGTGGACTCTGCAGGGTCCTTTTCCTTATAGAGCAACATGTTTACCCTTGTGTGTATTTTCACAACAGTTTAAAACTGCACAAAAGATTGATTCACCACTGCTGTGCTGAAAGAGATTGCCAGCTTTATCGCAAGCCCATCAGGTCACAATCCATGAAAGGACATCCTGCATTATGATAATTAAATCAATACTTTAGCCTCTTATTTCTCAAGGCAGTATGATAAATGAGTTTGTAGCTACAACCACAGATGGAATATTAATTAATGCAATGCCTTCAGGGTAAGTGTGCTTCTGTGTCATACAAGACACTTTATGAACTATTTTCATCTCAGGTATTGCACACATAGACAAGACACCCAAAAGAAAATTGGGGAGGAACCATAAGACACCATGGTGGCTCTCGCCTCTTGAGGTAATGAGTGTGAAAAAGATAAATATGAGGAAACATTGGGCCACCTATGAACAAATAGTGAAGGAGATGGATAACTAATGGAAATTAAAACCATATGAGGAAGTTAAAGGTTTTGTGAATGATTGGTTGCATTATTGTCAAATTAACAAAATGTTTAATGATGATAAAAAGAAAAATGGATTTGGATATACAAAATCGAAATTCAAATTAGAATTGTTAAATAACAAAGTTAAAACATTATCCAAAATGTATAAATTATTACTTGAATGGGATTTGAAAGATGAAGAAGTTAAATCAGTCATGATACACTGGGCTAAAGATATTGGTCATAATATACAATTAGAAGATTGGGAAAAATTATGGAAAGAGGGGATAATGTTCACTGCCTGCAGTGCTTTAAAGGAAGATATAATGAAAATGATGTACAGATGGTATATAACACCAGTGAAATTAGCTAAAATGTACAAAACAAATAACTAATGCTGGAAAAAGAAGGTACTTTTTACCATATGTGGTGGGAATGTAAGAAAGTAAAGGACTTCTGGGAAATGATTTATAATGAGATTTTAAAAATGTTGAAAAATACATTTGCAAAAAAGCCAGAAGCCCTTTTACTTGGTATAGTAAGTACATTATATATATATAAATTATATATTAAAAAATTGTTTTTATCTGTGACAACTTCAGGAAGAATACTATTAGCCTAGCGATGGAAGCAAGAAGAAATACCAACAAAAGAAGAGTGGCAGATGAAACTGATGGATTATGCTGAGTTGGCGAAATTAACTAGGAAAATTCGGAACCAGCAAGACCAGACTTTCCTGAAAGATTAGAAGAAATTTATGATATATTTGAAAGACAATTGTAATCAATTGACATCGCTTGTAGG
This sequence comes from Podarcis gaigeae, assembly GCF_964106915.1. NCBI lineage: Eukaryota > Metazoa > Chordata > Lepidosauria > Squamata > Lacertidae > Podarcis > Podarcis gaigeae. Next base: position 3,079,524 of record NC_139690.1, read on the forward strand.
GTTGCAAGAAGTTTTGTAATGGGAACTATATTAATTATTGTGAAAAAGGACTAAGAAGGAGTTTATTGAGGATTTGGATTTTATAGCAATAACTATTAAAATAAAATGCAAAATCAGAAAGAAAGCTAGGGAACCATTAGTCGAGGTTGATGGAAGTCCTAGGCTGTGATAGCCAAAGGTTTGTTATACTGTATAAGTTGGGATGTTATGTTTGGAAAACGTGTAAAAAAACAATGAAAATTATTTTAAAATGAAAAAATTGGGAAGGAACAATGCAGATTGCACAACAATTCTAGCAACATTTGAGAGGAGGAGGTGGGGGAAGAAAATAGAGGAGCAAAAACTACTCAAACAGCTCACTGGTAGCTTTGCCGGTGCTGAAAATTGTTCCTTGAATTTTTGGTAAAAAACAGGGCAGATCCACACTTAAAGGACATACAAAACACATTTAAAGCACAGGACTTCCCACCAAGAATTGTGGGAACTGTAGTTTGTTAAGGGTGCTACGGATTGCAGAGAGGAAACTACACTTCCTGGGATTCTGTGTAGCCCTCCCAGCAACCTCTGAAGGGATCCTGGTTGGGCAAGGCTGGTATAGAAGAGGGGAGACTAGAAGAAGACGTTTTAATTCACCCCTCCAGATGATTCCCCCACTTTGGATGAAGAAGTGAGCAGGCAGGAGTCATCCCAAAACATTGGGAGAAATGCAGTGCTGAAACACAGCACCACAATCTGCATTTGGCTTCATTTCACTTTAACCTAGCAGTCAGCATCAGAAGCTGTTCCTGGGGGTCACTCCTGGACAAATCACCAGGCCTGCTTTAACATTTCAGCAGAGTGAGGGGGGGGGGAATGAAAAATAAAGTCCCATATTTAAATGCAGCATATAATAGATGAGCTTTTGCTTCCCCAGACCATTTGAGATTAAAAATCCATGACATTAAGAACTTTAACTGCAGGTGGTTGGGAGGAAATTATTTTTATTCAGCTCTCTGCAAAAAAAAAAAAAAAAGGCTTATCGTCTGAGGATGAGGATTTATGGAAGAACTGGTCCCTAGTGATATCAAGCAAACAGAGCACTGGCAGATACTAAATCCTGCTGTATAAATAATCTCCCTAAACCCGAGTCTCTGAAATCCAACAGTGGAGGAACAATGTCTCCATTCCCTGGTGCTCTATATGAAATAGTTTGATGAAGGACAGAGTCACGTGAGGCACACACAAAGGAACGGGGGACTCTTGCAAGTGGGGGAGGACACAGAGCCTGCAGAATCCTGGTTGGTCCATGCACACAGAGAGAGTTGCACACTTGTAGCCAACATAGCAAACTGCCACAACCAGAAGATACTGGACATTTGCTCATGGGCAGACTGAGGCATTTTGCTGCCTGTCGCAGCAAGGACAAGATGGTGACCCCACTCTACATCCAGAAACTGACTTGGCTGGCAGCTGAATGTGACTTCTGCGCTGGCAATGGCTGGCACAGCATCCTCCTCCACCATAGCAGAGGGCTAGCAGACAAGTGAAGCAGCCAGGCTTAGGGGTTTCAGGAAGAGATCCAAGAGGTTGCTGCCACACCCTGGCATCTGCCGCCTGAAGCAGCTGTCTCACTCGGCCTAATGGGCCAGACCACTGCTTTCAGCTGATGAGAAAATAACAACCTGGTCTGCACTGCACTCAGGATCTGCTAAAGCCGTAATACAGTTGCACACTCCCTCCCTCTCTCTCCCCGCCCCAAGCGGGACCAAGAATTTCTTGGACACAATTACACACACAGAGTGATCACACGGTCCAGTTCTTCACAAACTATTTACCATCTAAAGCGCTCCATACTTCAGTCTTAAATATCTCAGGAAACCTCTCCTCACCTCTCAGCATTATTTTTTATTTGTAAAACTATTTATATACCACTATTCATTTTTTTAAAAACTGAGCAAAGGTTGAGAACAATTGTACATAAAATGATACCAGCCCCGGATTTAGGGTGGTGAGGTCAGCTCCCCCGCACAGGGTGCCAAGGCGACGGGGCAGAAAATGGAGAGGATCCATTTGGGGGCGCCAAATTTTGGCCTTGCTCAGGGTGCCATAGTACCAAAGATTACCAAAGTCTGCCCTGACCATACAATTAAAACCATATTAAAAAGTTAAAATCAGAAATCAGCCCACTATTGTGGAAAGATGTATTCTTAATTGCTCGCATAAGCCTAATGGAACAGAAAAGTTTTCAACAGGCATTTAGAAATTGGCACAAGTCTTGCTGATCTCTCTTGTCAAGAGTATAGCCAACCTGGGGAACAATCAATGACATTCCTGCAGCATATCTCAGGGACTGAGCTGCAATTCAAGAGTTCAGGAGGTCCCTGAGGTCCCTGGACCTATGTTGCTCTGGACTTTGTAAATTAATACAAGGACCTAGAACCTGGCATGCTGTCACCTTAATTTTCCTGCACCACCACGGTCACTTTCCTGCCACACCCTTGAAGGTCCGGCAGTTGTCCTCAAAGGCACCACCTGTCACCTCGTGTCTACAAGGACCAACCCAGGGCTTGTGATTGTGCTCACAGGCCAGGTTCCAGGTGTTGCTACTATTACTGTATTGTAAAAATCCCTTAACCACCTGGGAAGAGTTTACTTGTGAGAAAGCCTTCCACTTGACCCCTTTGATCTGCAGGTCTCTTACAGGCGCCACATAATACTCATTCTGCACTTGTAAAAGAAGAAGATATTTTAACATGGGGCACCTACACTTCGGAACCCCCGGCCTATTGACATCAGGCAGACACCTTCACTGTACTCTTTACAGCCTAAGCAAAAAAGAGTTTTGTTTAGACATGTAGAATGTTGCCATGTGTTTTAAATGGCTTTTAGCTCATCAATTTTAATTATTTAATTATTTCCTGAATGTTTTAAATAGCTGTTTTTAAACGGCTTTTACTGATAATTTTAGCATTTTGTTCTTTCTGTAAACTGCTTTGTGTTGCTTTGTTTTTACAAACAAGCAGTATATCTATTTTATGAACTAAAATAAAAAATGCGAGCTGTAAGGCTGGAGCTCCCAAAGTGAGCTGGTCTCCCTCTGAGGGGATCTTGCCATGCTGAGCTCAGAAGCAGCAGCAGGAAAAAGCTCTCCTCACTTTAATGGGAGTAACACCTCATTCACTCAGGTCCATTTACTTCTATGCAAACTAAATGCACACAGCCTCGTCTTCTGTGCCAAATTGCAGCTCAAGCAATGCTATCCTTTCCCAGGAGTCCATTAATCTTAATAGCTTTTTTGGGTTGAAATCATTACTTCTAATTAGATCAACTGTTAGCGGATGGTTCCAGTTATACCAAACAGGGGACAACTGAGATGGTTCCAAGAGAGATTCTGTACAGAGAAAGATTTACTGTAATCCCAAAGAGCTAAAAACCACATATATAAAAGAAGGGCATTCAGGGAAGTCACTGGACATCACTTGAATTTCATTTCATTTTTTTAAATGTCTTCCAACACACACACACACACACACACACACACAGAGAGAGAGAGAGAGAGAGAGAGAGAGAGAGAGATTAGTTTCAGCTATACCAAGCTTGTTTTAATAATAATAATAATAATAATAATAATAATAATAATAATACAGATTTAAAATAAAATCTACAAGGCCCAGGACCTCAGGACCTTAAGGTCTCCCCATTCTAGCCTCTCCCCATTCTAGCCCTTGGAGAAATATGTACATTTGTATTTTGATACAGGTCATGTGCTGCATTTCTTTGTTTTAAGCTAACAAGCTAACCAAACACCCTGAGACAGGATTGAGATTTTAGCTGTGAAATATTTCAAGCGCCGAAATAAAACAAATGCATTAATTATTTAGCTTTGCTTTATTGACCCATCTATAAATCTTTTCTGTGACTGGAGAATTTACAATCAGCAATGTTAACAGAATCCCTTTGCTTTCTATTTGCCATCCAATATACCACAGTTCTGCTCCCTTGGACCCTAATACATCAAGTTGTTCTACATAATTAAATCCATGTCCCTAAGTTGACTGTCATGAAGTAGCAGAGGGGAAATAGTCTTAAACCTGCCCCATCTTATTGCCCCATTTATTATTGGTTGTTAGCCACCCTGATTCCGGTCTTGGCTGGGGAGGGCGGGATATAAATAAATTATTATTATTATTATTATTATTATTATTATTATTATTATTATTATTATCTATACTCAAAACCTGTTTTCCCTTAAAGGTAGGATATAAGTCAATTTGGTACCTAGTCCACACTTCTCCAAATTTTGTAATGCCGTTCTTCAACAACAAAAAGTATATGTGTGAAAATAGCTTGCAAATGTGCATATTAGGCAAAATTGTGATAATATATGAAATGTGGATGAAGAAGTGTTCAAGCTGGAAAATGCGGAATCAGAATTCCGATTCCTCCATGCCTATTACCAGTGACACAATACTTTTAAATGTGTGTGCATGTGTATAGCTTTTTGTTTTTCAAAGAAGTGGTTGAGGCATAAGAAAGACACACAGTTATTTCCCAATTCTCTTTTGTGAGGAACTAATTCAAAAAACATATTTCCTAATGGAGACATTCTATGCAAACTGCTGTGCCCAGGGGTGATGCTGTCAACAGATGCCAAACTCTCTGAGCATTTATTTGGACTTGTTTTTGTTAACCCTCCAAAGTGGAGTGTGAAAGGACAGAAGACCAGGACCTGCTATTTGCATCTTCCTAAACGGGAACGCTGGCCCTGACCACATGTGTCACTTGCTCACACCATTTGTCATGGGCCTTGAGGAGCCATCATGGAGGGGCTGCTCAGATCAGGACAAAGGGTGGGGGGATGCCCAAAGAGGTGGCAGCTGAAAACTCTGGAGAGGAATGAGGATGCTTTTATAGAATTTATATGCCACCCTTTGCCTGCAGGTCTCAGGGCGGTTCATAGGATAAAACCAGCCTATAAAACCACAAAGGACAGTTAAAACAACCACAACCCAATAACACACACACACGGCAAAAAAGATATATCTGGATGCAGTGGATGGGGCAAGTCACATCAGGACACTGAGAAACATCAGAGGGAGAAGCTACAGGTGAGGAGTCCAGTCCCAGGAAGGGACGCAGTGAGTGGTCACTCTGCCAACCCACACCAATGGTCTCAACATCCAGTCCCCTTGCACCTACCCCACTTTCAGCCCCTTCACTGCCTTTTATGCATCCGCAGCCTCTGCCTCCGTCAGCTTCTGCTGGCAAAGCCTCCAGCCACCCAGGAGCTTCCATTGTCTGCTGGATCAGGCGAATGGCCCATCTAGTCCGGAATCTTGCTCTCCCAGTGGCCAATGGGAAACCCACAAACCAGACCTGAGCACAAGAGCATGCTCCCCCTCCTGCAGTTTCCAGCAACTGGCCTTCAGGACCATTTACTGCATCTGACTGTGGACTTAATCATACGGGTAGACCAGGCCACTGAGCCTTGAATGGGACAATTATAAGCCCATTTACTATGTCATGGTACCTGTTTCATGACTCTTGTGGTGATTCCTTGGCCTGGATGGCCACAGAATCCTTTGCACTAGGGAGGAGAGGGCTCTGGAGGGGGGAAGCACCAATGCTTCTGAATACCAGTTGTTGGGAACTGCAGGAGCAGAGGGGGCTCTTCTGCTTGAATCCTGCTTGCTGGCTTCCCACAGGTTATCTGCTTGGCCACTGAGAGAGCAGGATGTTGGACTAGATGGGTCATGGACCTGATCTGGTATGGCTCTTCTCATGTTCCCTCTTCGCTCTGCCTATGGTAGCAAATAACCTCATAAGCCGACCTTTCTGTCTTTCCCAGAAAAGCCCCGTTTGGCACACTTAAGTGACGTATGGATGCAAGCCTGTGATTAAAACAGGAAATAAATGGAGACCAAGAAGAAGGAATATTTGGATTCCATGCACATTCTGCCTCTGACCTAAAGGTTGCTGTAATAAAATGTCTGCCACTAGATATCAGGTGCTATTTAAAAACTAACAAATTGCCTGTCATTGTGATGGGAAATGTGGGCGGGGGGGGGGGAGGGAGACGTTATTGCATATTGTAAAGACTCCTTGGGGTGGAGAGCACAAGAAAGCACCTCGTGCCGAGTGAGAACATCGGTCCATGGAGCTCAGTACTGTTTATGTTGAAGAGCAGCCGCTACCCAGGGTCTCGGGCAAGATTCTCTCCCAGCCTGGGACCTTCCGCATGAAAAGCATAAAACCCCTCTTCTATCACAGAAGTCAAGGAGACAGACATGGGAGCGTCTGGGTGATCTCCTCTTAGGTACTGACCAGATGCAGACCTGCTGAGCTTCAACAGGGATGCTCCATCACATGCCATTAAGCCTTGGCCTGGGTCCTTGATATGTCAACCATTGCACAGCTAGTCTATCTCTGTCCCCTCCAGCAGTACTTCCCTGCACTGCCCATATTCTCTTCCAAAGCACACACATTTAGCAGTTAGCCATGAAAGCACCAGCTTGGGTAATCCTTCTCCCATCCTAGGTCATCCCTGCTGCTTCCAAGCTATACTGCCTCATGTCAGATAGGGAGGTGGGGAACCAATGCCTAAGGTATCCTTTTGCTTACCTACTTACAAAATGCTCTCTTAGATGATGCTCACCCTTCCCCCTCAGGCCACATGCCCACCGGAGTCCTCTTCACATGCAAGTGAAAATCAAAGCAATCTTTAGGTATCAGGGGGTTGTCTCTAATGGAGTGTCTACACCCATGTAGACACATGTCTGGAGAAGGACCATTTGGCTCAGGGATAGCATGCATGATTTGCCTGCAGAAGGTCCCAGATTCCATCCCTGGCTAGAAGATCAGGTAGCTGGTGAAGGGGAAAGAACCCTGAGATCCCCCTGGAGAGTCAGTGCCAGTCAGAGTAGACAGAGCTAGACAGACAATAGGAAGTGGCCTGACTCCAAGTCAGGCTATGCTGTTACGATGAGATTTTCCCAAGAAAAAAAAATCACCATTAATCACTTTCTGCACAATAGTCAAGGCAGTGCACAATAGAAAGATCCAAGCTGAATTTGAGCTAAATTTATGCCTGCACCCAGATCCAAGCTACACTGATGTCTTCCTCTAGGAAGGGCTCTTCTTTGGAAAGCCAGGCAGGGGTTCAGATCCAGCACAACACACACTTCCCACAGGAATGCTTCTGGAGCTATTCCCATGAACAAGAGAGTCTAGAAGCAAGTCTGTCCCAAACTTCATAGTGAGTGAGGAAAGTAAAGCAAATCCTGCAGAATTAATTCAAGCACACACATCCTGATTCCACAAAGGCAGCTTTTTCCTCAGTAGGTTAATCTTAAGTGTCACTGAATGCAAGTCCAAGCTAAGGGGTTGTCCTTCACCAGCCTCCTGGTCAGGTAAGAGGATGTTTTTGAGCGGGACCCAAGCTCTGCTCCCTTCTGTGGCGGCTGCCCAGGAGGCTTTTAAAATGATAGGTTCACAAATAAGAGTTTTGTTTTGTTTTTAAGAAGGAGATTAGCAAAATGTTCAAGCAAAAGGGGAAAGGGAAAAGATGCAGCTGTAGCAAAAATCCATCACAAACACATTTTAGGGTCAACCCTGTTTTGATAGAGAGGCCATTTCTTGGGGTTAGGATGGAGAGATGGGTTTTCTCACAACTCAGTAAAACTAGAATTGAGTTACTTAATAGTTTGAGGTGTGAAACCAGGAGACAGGAGGCACAGAGAACCACAAGGAGGAGGCAGTTGAGGAAGGGGCATCATGGCAAATCAGTGGTGTTGCTAAGGCTGAGCTTTGGAGCCCAGTCCCAAGTGTTCCCTGGTGGGCAATGCATTTGGGAGAAAATGATTTGGGCTGAAGATCTGGGTTCCTTTGTATGGTGCTAATTTGAGGGAATAAATTAGCAGAAGATGACTAAGGGGGGCAGGGAACAGGGAGAATTGATTTGATGTGGAGCAAGATCTGTTGGGAAATTAATTGGGGGTAAGATGCATTAAAGAGGAACTGATTTGGGGTGACCTGTGGTGGGGTGCAAATTAAAATTTAAAAATAATGGAGAGATTTGGGTGGGAAATTAGCTGGCTTGCCTTCTGTGACTTATAAATTTTAATTTTCATGCATGTGTGTGGCAAGGGGTCATGCACCAAATCTTCTAAGTACCTAGCAATGTTCCTGTGTCAGACACACCACTTAATACACCCCTGCAATGAGTTACTTCCACCAGCTGTCCTAATTGTTCCAGTGTCTTGCAGTCTTATCTTCAGAGATTTAAGAGTATGAAGGTCTTTAAAAGAAGGGGCTAAGAAAACAAGCGCAGTAATTAATCAATGGGTCAACTAAAGTGCCTTAATTGCATGAAGCATTTCAAGCGCACACGCATATATAAACTTCCCATTAGGAAACTGCACACCATAAAATGAATTGTACAATGCCCTCCAGAAATACAAGTCAAATTAAGATATTGCCACATTGTGTTGCATTTGGAAAGTGTAAAGGCTGCAGGGACAAATGCTGCAGAAAATATTACTGTTGCAACATGTGGGTGCTATTGAAAAACTATGTTTACTTGTTTTCTCAATCAGCTCCTAATCAAAATGAGAAGATATGAAATTTAGGAAGCTGCCTTCTATCATTTCAGACTCTTTCTCCACCTAGCCCAGTATTGCCTTCTCTGACTGGCAGCAGCTCCCCAGGGTCTCAGGCAGAGAAGAATCTTCCCTATGGCTCCTTCTTCCGAATGTTACAGGGGCTAAGGGGAGCCAGGAAGTTCCTATTCCACGTCTTGCACAAGCAACACATTCACAAGGCGGTCTTAAGAGAAGGACATCTCCCTTTGCCCTCCATGCCAGGCCTGCAAAGAAGGGAGTTTGCAATCCTGACTTGGAGGGAGAGTTTGCCATTTTGGATGGAAAGAGGAACCTCCAATTTGTGCTAAAGACGAAGTAACTCAGTGAATCAGAGCTCAGGAGGGAGGGAGAGAAAGGAAACAGGAAAGCACAAGTCTCAATCACACCTTAGTAAACCATGATTTGATATTATGCATGAGCCTGCTCCTTCTCAGGAGGAAATCAGGGCCTATTGGCCTGTACCACTTCACCCATCATGTGGGGAATCAGCATTTCTTCATATGGATATATATATTAATGTGCCTTAACCAAATAAGCATTCCCTAAGGCATACACACATATTTTGATACCAAAATATTGAATTTTACATTAAAGTTAAAAGCACATATTACAAATATGATAAATGGAACATCCCTGAAACCTTGCTGATGGCCAGCTCTGTTCCATCCTTTCTCCAGAAGCTATCATACCAGCTCACGCTCAGATCAGCTGACCTAGGCTGCCCCCTGCCCAGCCTGTGCAGACAGGGACTCTTACTTGAAAGTAAGAAACAGGCAAGTTCTATCACAGCCTGCCAACCCAAGCCTAATTGTGACAGCACTGCTGGGCTCATGGTATGGCCACCAGAACAGGTTTGTAGATAGCCACTTGCCTAGTTGTAAAAATTGCCTCCAAGGAGCAAGTCAGAAATTACATATACAGGTACTGTAAAACAAGAAAATCTGTAATAAAAATACATCAGCCTTCAAAAAAGAAAAAAAAAGAAAAGAAATTACATATACATATGTGTGTGCATCCGGTGTGCGTTTTTTTGTCCCTTTTCCTTTAAAGGTACAAAATGACTAATAATGTGGGGGGGGAGAGATTGACTAGGTAACATTTAGTCTGGGCTACTAGGTTTTATAGATTTATTTGCGAGGCTGGACACGGGTGGCGCTGTGGTTTAAACCACAGAGCCTAGGACTTGCCGATCAGAAGGTCGGCGATTCGAATCCCCGCCACAGGGTGATCTCCTGTTGCTTAGTCCCTGCTCCTGCCAACCTAGCAGTTCGAAAGCAAGTCAAAGTGCAAGTAGATAAATAGGTACCGCTCCAGCGGGAAGGTAAACGGTGTTTCCGTGTGCTGCTCTGGTTCGCCAGAAGTGGCTTAGTCATGCCGGCCACATGACCCGGAAACTGTACGCCGGCTCCCTCGGCCAATAAAGCGAGATGAGCGCCGCAACCCCAGAGTCATCTGAGACTGGACCTAATGGTCATGGGTCCCTTTACCTTTACTAGAGTATAGTTTGTGAAACATCTCGTACAAAATTCTCCCAATATACACATTTTCGTATGCAATTTTTGGTATGCAATTCTGTCTAACACTAATATGTATGTTACATATGCATTTTGAGGCACACTTTGCCTAACTCTATGCATTTTTGCACACATTACTTGGTGGAAGAACAGCACTGCAAAATTCGGAGAAGTGCAAATTTCAAACGATGGCTTTGTTTTGGTTCTTGTATCATTTTGCAAAGTATGAATCAAATAGTTCCACTTTTAAATGTGAACTGAATCACATTTCTCCCACACCCGTAGCCTCAGTAGCATGAAAGAGTACAGTAACCAGTTTACACACCACATCTCTTCCCAGCCAGCCCAGCTGCTGCTTTAATTGCTGGTGGCCCATTGCACGAGGCTAGAAGACCAACTTGGCACACACACCCCCCAGCAGCTGTGCAACCACAACTCCTATCAGCCGCAGCCGACATGGTGAAAGACGATGGGCGCTTCAGTCCAGCAACACCCAGAGGTCCACATTGCCCACCCCCATGAGGCTAAGCTGAGACAGCCCCCCAGCCCCAAGCTTGCATCCCAAGCCCCAAGAGGAAATCCGCAACATCCTCACAGCAACATTATGAAAGGAGAAACCGAGCAAACCCTCCAATCGGAACTGCATGTAAAGCCCTTCACAAAACTGCAGCTAAGAATGGCATCCCAGGGGCAAACTATTTACCTCCCCACAACATGGGGAAAACCTTAATCCATGTTACAATTTACCCCATCCCATTTTTATTTATTTTTATGTAGTCAGATAAAAGTAAAATGTAACTGAACACAATAATAAATAAGCAAATATTTCATGCATTTCACTGGGAAGACTTATCAAAACAGAGCATCAAGTCTGAGAGCTTTCAGTCACCTTCTGTTTTCCATCTTCACAAGGACACCAGAGAAAAAGGATAATAGGCCTAGCACTGAAGGAGAAGAGTATCGGCAATAAGCAAATTCCAGACTGGAAGAGTTAGAAATTCTGAAGTGTCACATAATGGGAAAGGGGGGGTGTCTGTTAGTGTTCTTTTTATATATGTAACTAGAGATGTGAGGAAGTCCAAAGATGAGAATGAAATGTGGATATTGGAAAATACTATGTTATTATGTATGTTTTTTATTGTGTAAACAAAAACTTAATAAATATTATTTTATTTTTTTATATATATATATATATATATATATACACATATATATATATATGTAACTAATAAAGTCAAAACCAATGTCCAGCAAATGTTCCTCTTTTTGCTGCATCCTGAACCCAAGTCTGCATCTCAGTGAACCCCCAAAACCAGACCATCTGGTAACAGAGCTTGAGCAAGGCTCCGTTCAGGTGCTTCCAATGCTTTTTACATTTCTAAATCCATCCTTCTTCCAAGAAGCTCAGGCTCAGAGAATATGATTGCTTCAAGTTCTGAGCTTTGTGGCTGAGTGGGGATTTGAACCCAGGTCTCCCTAGTCCAGCAAAGGAAATAACAGGCCGGGGAGGGGGGTTGTGACAGAAAAATGCACATTATGTAGACATCATGACACAGGATAAATCACCCTGTGTGTTAGAGGAAAGACTAAGAAGAACTCGATAGAGTGAGGCATATTGATAACCAGAGCGATTTTCAGAGACCACCACTACAAGGCCTATGCATGTTTGCTCAGAGGTCCCACCATGTTCAATGGGGCCTATAATTTCTGTCATCACTGCTGCATTCTGGATTGAAAGCAGAGTCAGGCCCTGGACACCCTCCAAAGGCAGCCCCACTGACCCTCTGCAGTCCAACTCTGCAGGTCTTATAAACCCAGCCTTCCAGCAAGTGCTGAGCCCACCCACACCCACATCAGGCACGGGACAACCTCAGGCTCTGCCACAGATGCCAACCGGCTGTGGCAAGCTGGTCTCCCAAAGCCCACACCTCCACAGGCAGGACTCAGCATTGCTACAATCTGCATAAGGGGGTGGGGGGTTTTTTAGTGCACAGTTTCTCACTGGGGGCACACAGAGCACATTGCCCAACCTCCCTTGACACATTAACACCAGAGGACCCCTCTCCATGTTACAAATGCTGCCAGGAGGTGGGGAGCACCAAGCACAATAATTTCATTAATGCAGCAATTCAAATATTCTGGACTGTGTCCCAATTCCGGTGTTTAAGGGCTGAATGAGGGAGGGGAACCCACTCTTCCCCCACCCCTCTTCCAGTGCTAACATCTGAGAGAATTATCGAAGCAGAATAAAGGTGTGGGGGGGTGAATAGAGAGAAGAAAACCAGGTTATAATTTGTCACGCTGTTTACCCCAAGAAAGATGAAGCGGAGAATTTTTAATTGAGTAGCTTCTCCCTCCAGACCTCATTACGGAGGGGAGGAAATAACTCGATCAAAAGCTTCAATTCAGTTGCTACACCGGAGGCATATATCCATATATATGGAAAACTCAGGGAAAGAGAGAAGGGGAGAGATATGCTGAATTTCCCTGGTTTTCCTTCTTCCATCTTTCCAACTTGACTAAAACAAATCTACTGCCAAGCCATCAGCATTGCGCACCTGGGAGCAAGGTACAAGGTCAGAACACATGTGGGATATCTGGACATGCAGAAGGCCAGAATGTGGTCGGAGGAGGATTTGGAGGACTGTCCCATGCAGGTGTCATTACTCAATTTTGGACTCTGGACCAAACATTCGTCCAGCCCCCTCCTGTACCCCACATACCCGGGGGGGGGGGGGGCGCCTGGCCTTCTGCCCTGACATCCAGTTTCATTTTACACCTGCCAATCCTGTGTATCAGGAAGACCATGCTGGAGACACAAATCCGGGGGGGGGGGGGGGGCAGATGTGTCAGTCCGGCTAAGCAAGAAATCATATGCATCTGAGCTCACCCTGTGATCAATCTGCTAATCTTTCAGATGCCACAGGACTTCTGTCACACGGATTAAATCACAGAACAGGGTTTTTAAAAAATAAATAAAATTCAGTGTTGAAAGATAGATGACGGACACATCACAAGGAATGACAGCGAAGACAGGTTGACCCGGAACAAAGCAAAGAGACTTGGGGGGGGTCTTAAAGGAAGGTTCTGCTCTCCTTGCCTCTTTTCTGGATGTAGACTGTTCTCCCTCTCCTGTGCGCCCGGCATGAGGGAGATCAGCCAGCCATGGCTTGGCTAGCAAATCTCTCTCTCCCTCTCTGCAAGTCCCACAATAGCAGAGAAGAAAAAAGATGTCATGGTTGTGCCAGGAGGAGAAAATCTCCCTGCTTAGTCTCCATGTCTCCTTGCAAACCAGACATTCACAGCCCAAACCTCCCCTGCATACAGGCACAACTGTCCATTCCTCTGAGCCCCAAGCCAAAGCAACAGATTGGCCAGCCTAGTTGGGGGGGGCATTGCCTTGCCCTTGTCACCCACATCTTGGCAGAAAATGCTTAATAAAACAAAAACACACCAAGGAAATACCCAAAGGCACTGGGTCTGTGATACCTCTAAGTGCTCTGCTCCCCCCCCCCATAAATGTGTGCTTTTCAGTGGAGGGGGGAAGGAAGAAAAGTGGATAACATCTCCCCCCCCTCCAAAGCCCCTGCAGTACACTTGCATGGTTTCTCATGTACTTTGCTCTGTCTGCCCCCAAATCACCTGCACTGCTTTAAAATAAATAATAATAACAATAAATACCTAGTGAGATAAGGCTATATGACTTCTGACATACAAGTCCACACTCTCCTCCCAGTAGGGAAGGGAACTGTGGGTGGAGGGTGGGTTTCTTTGGGGGGGAGGGATGTGCAGAGATGGAAAGAGAGAGCAGGCAGGAAGGGTGGCAAATAGGAATGCAGCGCCCTAGCAAAAACAGCATCCTGCATTGCACTGCCAAAAGTTGAGCGGGGGAGGGGTATGAAGGGGGGGCGCAGGTGTGTCCTCTGAGGGCATTACCCCCCCCCCGCCAAATGCAGAGAGGGGAGGAGGAGGAGGCGCACTATTCCTTGGACATCATCATCCCACCCGGTGCAAAAAGAGTGTGTCTGCATCCCCCCTCCCTATCCAAGAAGCGTAGTCTGCCAGGCTCCGGGTTTCTGCGCCTCCAGCTATGGCTCGATCGCCCCCTCCCCTGACTTTCGAGAAGAAAGGAGCCCCCGGGAGCGGGCGGCATCCATGCAGAAAACCCCCACCTCTGCTAAGGATGCACAGGAGAGCTGGCCGCCTAAAAGCCCTTCGCGCCCATCCCCATCCTCTTGAGGGCCGGGGCTTTGTCTCGCCCGCCCGCCGGCCCGGGGGGGCCCAGCCCAGCCTGGCCTGGCGCGCCCCTGCCTTACCTGGCCAGCGCAGGGCGGGGAGGATCTGTCCTCCCCCGAGGAAGGAACAGGACTCCTTGCAGGCGGCCTGAGGAAGAAGAGCAGCAGCAGGAGGAGGAGGAGGAGGAGGAGGAGGAAGGGGGGAGAGTCTGGAGGAGGAGGAGGAGGAGAGCAGCCGCCGCCGCAGCTGCCCGGGCTCTTTTGTACGGCTCCTTCTCCTGCTTCCCAGCCACACACGGAGACTACTAATTAACCCGGGAAGCTGAGTGCGCCGAGCGCGCCCGGGAACCTGCATGGAGCTGGCCGGGAGCGGCCGCCTCGCAGCCCCCGGGCCGCCCCGCGAGGCCAAGCCGACTGCTCCTGCCCGGGGAGGCTTGGCTGGAGCTTCTGGAAAGGGGCTTGGCGCGGAAGCTGGCCTTCCAGGGTAGACTGCTCCTGCATGGAAGGCTCTGCCAAAGGAGTCCCTGCCGTGCTGCTGGATGCCGGCTTGGTTGCAAGCCGGGGTTCAAATGCAGACTGCCCTTGTGGAGGGAGGTTCCGCTGAAATAGCCTTTGAGGTGCTTCTGCATTCTGGCTAGTGCAGGCAGGGTTGTAGCCAGGATTCAAGGGGAGACCGCCCCTGCATAGGGAGTTTTCACATAAATAGTTATTGGGTTTCCTTGTGGTTATGTTGAGTTGTTGCTGGTGTTATTATTAGAAAAAGAGTCCCCCTGTTTTAGGTGGCCACATTCAGCAATGACGGGGGCAAGGGCGGGATTCTCTGTGCCTCCAGACAAGAGCAACTTGGATCACCTCCTTGCTTGCTTGCTTGCATCCATGCAGGCATCTCCCTTGCAAGATCTGGCCGAATGTGACCTCCCCTGACAGTGCAAGAATTCAATTTCATGACAATTCTGCATAATTTAAAACCAACATGAGGCTGTTGGGAAATCAGGACTGTAGCAGAGTACACCATATATATATATATAATGTTCTAATGCATCTGGGAAAGTCTATGCAAAATACTTTGCAACCCTGTGATATTACAATTTATATTTCCCCCCTTTTCAGATAGAAGAAACCTGAGGTGCGGAGACAGCAATACAGTGGTACCTTGGTTCTCAAACTTAATCCATTCCGAAAGTCCGTTCCAAAACCAAAGCATTCCAAAACCAAGGCGCACTTTCCCATAGAAAGTAATGCAAAATGGATCAATCTGTTCCAGACTTTTAAAAACAGCCCCGAAAACAGCAATTTAACATGAATTTTACTATCTAGCAAGATTGTATCCATTGTATCCATTGCTTTCATTGATCCATAAAATGAAAGCAATAATCAATGTACTGTACAGTGGTACCTCAGGTTAACTACTTAATTCGTTCCGGAGGTCTGTTCTTAACCTGAAACTGTTCTTAACCTGAAGCACCACTTTAGCTAATGGGGCCTCCTGCTGTTGCTGCTGCCACACCACCGGAGTCCAATTTCTGTTCTTATCCTGAAGCAAAGTTCTTAACCTGAAGCACTATTTCTGGGTTAGTGGAGTGTGTAACCTGAAGTGTATGTAACCTGAAGCATATGTAACCCAAGGTACCACTGTACTATAAAATAAATACAACAGTATTGTAGATGATAAAAATTATCATCCACAAAGTCACAAAAACAAATTAACCAAAAAAGCCTCAAAAACAAAAACGCAAAATAAATAGCAAAAGCACCAAACTTAGTCTCTTCCGGAAGACCGTTTGACTTCTGAAATGTTTGAAATCCAAGGTGCAGCTTCTGATTGGTGCAGGCGTCCTGGAAACAATAGCCAACAGCCACGTAGGATGTTTGGCTTCCGAAAAACATTTAAAAAAACAGAATACTTCCAGGTTTTCGATGTTTGGGAACCAATGCATTTGAGAACGCAAGGTGCCACTGTAATATCTAGCAGAACCAGGTGATTTGAACCCAGGACTCCTGTGTTGTGTTCATAACATTGGAAACTGCCCTTTGCTGGGTCTTTCTGGTCTAGCATTGTCTCCTTTGACAAGCACATTTCCCCCCTCAAATAATTCTGGGTGCTGTAGTTTACCCATTATAGAGTCAGAATTCTCAGCAGTGCCCAGAATTCTCTTAGGGGAAATTGTGCTTCCAATGCACATTAATGGTGTAGTGTGTACACAGCCTAAGATCAGCCCTGGGGCCGTCTGTACGAAAACCAGATGCTTTGCTGCTGAGCTACAGCCCTTCCCTGCAAATGATGATCTACTACGAGCTTTTATTAATCCTGCTTCTTGCAAAAGTGTTTTGTTTATGTGACCCTTATTTGTCTCATGCTATGGGAATGGTTTTGTGTGGGGTTAAGCAAAGAGCTGCAACTGACTCTCTAGTTCCTTAATTAGTGTAGCTGACGGATGATGAAACAAAGGACCAACCTTTCAGCACACTTTGGTGAGGGATATGGATAGGACAACTGAAGATGGTTTGAATAAAGAGTTGATTCTATATTTATTGTTAATTGCCATGATTGTTATTGGAACAAAATGGAAATATTTAGAAGGATTAAATAAGGATTTATTATTTTATAGTCAAAACTGGGCTATAGCCACTGTTGAAAAATTAACTCAAAAATGAAAGTATGCTAGAGGGCAAATGTAAAAAAGATTCTTTTTCATCTACTTGGCAAATTATTTCATATATTATTGATGATAACAATGTTCAAAGGACTCCTGTGAAATATGAATTAGAGCCATCCTCTAATTCCTGGATCCAGTGCGGATTTAATTCCTGGAATAGCCAGGCTAGTTTCCTGTTGAGGTAGTGGCCAGCATGGGCCATTAAGGTAACAAAGGAAGTGGCTCTGTAAATGAATGAATGAATGAATGAATGAATGAATGAATGTGTAAATAAACCATGTGTCATAAAAACAGCACAGTCTGCTGTACCTCATTCCAAAGGAAACCGAACCCTGGGGAAGCTCCTGGAACCCCTGGAATCTTACACTACCTGGAGATTAGGATGGCAGGCAAAAATATTGGAAACGTTTCATAAAAGGGCAACCAAAGTTTTCAAGGGGACAGAGTGACTTCCCTATGAAGAAAGGTTGCAGCATTTGGGACTTCCTAGTTTAGAGAAAAGGTGTGTAAGAGATGGCATGGTGGGAGTTTATAAAATCCTTCATGGCATGGAGAAGGTGGATAGAGAAGTTCTTTTCTCCTTCTCTCATAACACTAGAACTTGTGGACATCAGATGAAGCTGAATGATGAAAGGTTCAGCACAGATCAAAGGAAGTCCTTCAAGCAGCACAGAGCTGACCTCTGGAACTTGCTCCCCAGGACCTGGGTGGCTTTTAGAGAGGTTTAGCCGGTGGTGGAGGAGAGGGCAACTGACAGCTGCCAGCTCCATGGTGTGAGGCGGGAATGCTTCTGGATCCTAGTTGCTGGAAGCCCCAGGGGGGGAGGGGGTTCCTGGGCTCAGGGCCTGCTTTCAGGTTCCCCACAGGCACCTGGCTGGCCACTGTGAGAACAAGGTGTTGGACTAGATGCCTCCCCCTTTGGCCTGATCCTGCAGGCTCTTCTGATGCTCTTAAATAAATAAATGTGCACAAGCACCACAGCAGTGCACATCCTGCCATTTCAAGCCCACTGGAACGTGGCCTAAGGTATGTTCTGAACCACTGTTCAGAACATTTTAAAATGTTTTTAAAGCAAAAGGACAACCCACAGCTTGATTCTTAAAAAGCAGTGGCTGGGAGCTGTTTTAGGGTATGCTGAATACAGCCTTCATATGCCAGGCAGGATAGGGCCTTCAGTGGTGTGAAATACCATAAATTGGTGGAGACTGATGAGAAGGGTAAGAGCACATTGAACAGGTCTCCTCTTCACCTGCAAAACATTAGACAGCATAGCATTGAGATTATTTCAATATTCTTGTTCATAGGCTTTTTCGCTGGATTCTCTCACCCTGCCCTTTAGGGGTTTATCCTCTTTAGAAGGTGTCAGGGAACTGCCATCAGTGCCAGAGGGAGAGAGCAAAATCCAGAGAGATTCCAGAGAGTGTCCTGGGATTGGGAGAGGCAGCCCATCTTCTGGGGAAGAGAATCCGCGTAGCACCAGTGGAGAAGGGGGGCAGATGGGGGAAGCGGCGAGGCGGTCCCATGACTCCTTGCTGGGGACCAGCGGGGAGAGTAGGGGTCCTCCGCTGCCCACGCCCTCCTTGCGCAGAAGGCCTTCGTGCAGAGAGAGTAGGAGGAGACTAGGCGTCAAAGAGCTTCTGTGCTGGAAGAAGTTTAAGAAACGCCCACTGATGGATTCTGCCAGCGATTGAGACAGCCACAGGTGAGTGGCTGTCCGGACAGAAAAGGTTCACTCAGGCAACCCAGCCAGGTGTTTGCATCGGCTTACGCACGAGCAAGCCCTAGAAACATTACAGCAGGCCATCAGTTTCCTTTTGATATACGTAAAATGACGTTACAGATGGAAATGCAGATAGACCAGCACTCCAGTTAAAGTAGAGCAGTTACAGTACTTGCGTCCGTTTCTGAAATCAGGCCTTAATGAAGTCTCTTACAACTTGGGGGTATTACACATTCATCTATACATTAGACATTGCCGGGTGATGAATTATTCAGTTTTGACTGAAGGTAAAATTATAGCAGAAATCAAAGTTTGCTTTCTCTCTGTGTCTGCTCCGGAAAGTGCTATATAAAATGTGTGAGTTTAATGTGCTCTTAATTAGGGGTGCTATTAAGAAGGTGTTTTATGCTCCCCTTAAGGAAAAGTATAAAAACATAAAAACAGTGGAAGAATTTGAATATTTTACCATAACTCTGATACTGTAGTTCATTAAAAGGCAGATGACAGGGGGAAGAACATACTGAAGCAGGAAATGTCGTGCTCAGCCACTAGGGGCCATTTTGGGGGAAGGGGGATTTTGTGGGGCAATTTTTAATTTCTCTGTGATTGGGCAATCTATTTATTTTTAAATCATTTATTGAAACAAACAAAAATGTGGTGTAAACCCCCCTTTAAATCCATATTAACGAAAACAACTCACTCTGAAACTCACCTACAGGTGGTACCTAACACCAAGAACACTAGTGCTAATACGCCCAGGAACCTCACCAAAATGCTGGAGAGGGTTTTAAAAAACTTTGGGGGGGGGCTCGGCCCCTTCAAATATTTTATTGGGAGGGGGGTGAAGGGACCTTGGCCCCTAGGAGTTGGCTCCTCTGATGCTGAGGGTGGGCAGCCGCAGTGAGGTGTTGGAAAATGGAGTTGTGTTCCCAGCAGCCCTCAGACCAGTAAGCAATGCTGACATCAGACTAGGATGGAGGAGAAGTTTGGCTCACTTTGCATTTTCAGGGTGAACTTATCTAATTCACATTTCCTGAAACAATACATGAACCAGACACCAGGCACTCTTTGAAATTCTCGTGTTTCTGAATTACCTCTATCTGAGTAATGTGTACAAAAGCACATATGCTGGGTTAAAGCATCCATACAAATGCATATATTAGTGTAAATAATGTACCAAAAAGCATCATATTGCCAAGAAATTGCTTTGCAAAATGTGTATACCGTGGTACCTCGGGTTATAGATGCTTCAGGTTACAGACGCTTCAGGTTACAGACTCCGCTAACCCAGAAATATTACCTCGGGTTAAGAACGTTGCTTCAGGATGAGAACAGAAATTAGGCGGCGGCGGCACAGTAGCAGCAGGAGGCCCCATTACCTAAATTGGTACCTCGGGTTAAGAACAGTTTCAGGTTAAGAACGGACCTCCAGAATGAATTAACTTCTTAACCCGAGGTACCACTGTACTAGACAAAATTGCATATCCATTTAGTTTTTTATTTATTTATTGGAAACTGGTGCAGAGAATTGAGCTTCAGACTGGTAAAACGAGAAATAGGGAGTAACTGAAATTGATGTATTTACCCCTAAATAAAAGATAAGAAGTGTCATTGGCTTCAGTGCAGAAAATGGGATGTGGGAGACACCATATTGGCTTTATCTCAGGCATCAAGGTTTCTTAGGAACCAGCTGATGACATGGCTCCCCAAATCAACACAGACTGTGGAAACTTCACATTGGACTTCAAGCATCTGGCATTGTGTGCCTCCCCATTCTTCCTCCAGACTCTGGGTCCTTGGTTTCCAAATGAGATGCAAAAGCTGCTCTCATCAGAAAAGAGATTTGGGGAGCCATGTCATCAGCTGGTGTTGGTCCACTGTGCTTCATTAAGTCCAGGGTCAATGCAGCAGTCTACCAGGAGAATTTGGAGCACTTCATGCTTCCTTCCACAGACGAGCATTATGGGGATCCTGACTTCATTTTCCAGAAGGACTTTGGCACCTGCCCACACTGCTAAAAGTACCAAAACCTGGTTCAATGCCCATGGGATTACTGTGCTTAATTGGCCAGCAAACTCGCCTGACCTGAACCCCATAGAGAATCTATGGGGCATTGCCAAGAGAAAGATGAGAGACATGAGGCCGAGCAATGCAGAAGAGCTGAAGGCTGCTATTAAAGCATCCTGGTCTTCCATAACACCTCAGCAGTGCCACAGGCCGATAGCATCCATGCCACGCCGCATTGAGGCAGTAATTGATGCAAAAGGGGCCCAAACCAAGTACTGAGTACATATGCATGCTTCTACTTCTCAGAGGTCCAATATTGCCCTATTTGCAGTCCTTGTTTTGCTGGTTTCATTTAATATTCTAATTTTCTGAGATTGTTAATTTGGGGTTTTCATCAGCCATGATTATCACAATTATAACAAATAAAGGCTTTGACATATCTCGCTTTCCGTGTCAGGAGTCTATCTCTTATATTCCACAACCTTTTAAGTTGAATTACTGAAATAAATTAACTTTTCCAACATATTCTAATTTTCCGAGTTTCACCTGTAAGTGTGTTCCAAGGCACACAAGAAATCCCCCCCCCCCCCGTTGATGGTGCTAAGCATGTCTGGGTCTTATCTGTGTCTGGGTGGGTGACCATCTGGGAACCACAGATATGTAGCCTTAAGACCCATGACGGGAGGTGGGATATAAATGCAAGAACCAAGATTCTACTGCCAATCTTCTAAAGTTCTGTAGGTGGAAGGGAATGTGGTGCCATCTTGTCCTTGGCCTCAGACAGCAAGATGTCTTAGGCTAACTGAGCAAATTTCAAGGTTATTGAGCAACAAAATATATTCTGCAAGTCTAACATCTCCCTGTGCCCAGTAAAGGTACAGTGCAACTACAGAGATCATTCAGTTTGTAACTTGAGAGTTAATTTGGCTACCAGTAAGTCATCTAACCAAGAAGCATTGTGGTGGTGGATCTGTTAGCATGTGCTGCAATTGGCTGTGTAGGTCTTTGTAAGTTTTATCTCAGTATGGTTTAGTTGAGTGTCTCTCTGCTATGTCCAAGGCCTGCAGTAAGAAAGACAAAACTATGATTCTATTCTCCATTTGTTTTCCCTCAAATTATACACTGTTCTTCAGTTTTCTCTAGTAAAGTGTTATCAGGATTTCTTTTCCCGCACTAGACCCCATTTGCATTATTTAAATTGCTCCCTCTTCAAAACCAACTTCTCCTGTCCCGGGTATTGCTGTAACTGTTCTTCAGCTTGTATATGGCAGTCACCTACCACACCTATCCTGCCAGTGTGGCAGTTTTGTGCTCCTTCCTGTCAGTGACAAACTAAATGTTCAGCAATATTGTGTGGTATAGTCCTTCTCAGATTGGACCCAGTGTTTCAGAAAACTAAGATTGCAGTCTTATTCCCAGCTACCTGGAGATATGCCTCATTGAAAGCGACAAGCATGAATAAGGTTCATAGAATTGTAGCGTTGGAAGGGACCCTGAGGGTCATCTAGTCCAACCCTCTACAATGAAGGAATCTCAGCTAAAGCATCTCTGACAGATGGCCATCCAACCTCTGCTCAAAAACTTCCAAGGAAGTAGAGTCCACCAACTCCCACAGGAGACTGTTCCATTGCCAAACAGCTCTTACTTTCAGAAAGTTCTTCCTGGTGTTTAGTCAGAATCTCCTTTCTTATAACTTGAAACCATTGGTTCGAATCCTACCCTCCAGAGCAGGAGAAAAGAAGCTTGCTCTATCTTCCATGTGACAGCCCTTGAGATATGGGGAAAGGCTATCATATCTCCTCTCAGTCTCCTTTTTTCCAGGCTAAACATACTCAGTTCCTTCAAGCACTCCTTGTAAGGCTTGGTTTCCAGACCCTTGATCATCTTGGTCTCCCTCCTCTGCACATGTTCCAGCTTGTCAACATCCTTCTCAAATTGTGGAGCCCAGAATTGAACACAGTATTCCAGGTGTGGTCTCACCAAGGCAGAAGAGAGTGGGACTGTGACTTCCCTTGATCTGGACACTAGACTTCTCTTGATGCAGCCTTGGATAGCCTTAGATTTCCCTCCCTGCTGCATCACACTGTGGACTCATGTCAAGCTTCTGGTGGTCTACTAAAACCCCTAGATCCTTTTTGCATGTACTGCTAGTAAGCCAGGTGTCTCCCATCCTATATTTGTGTATCTGGTTCTTTCTGCCTAAGTGCAGAACCTGACATTTGTCCCTATTGAAACTCATTTTGTTAGTTTGGGCTGCCAATTAAAGCTCATTTAGTTTTAGAAAGAATTAAGTAGAGAAACAAAAATCATGTTTTATTATGCACCATCCGTAATAATTCAAAATAATAAATGCAGACAAACTACTATAAATTATGCAAGTGACACTGGTGATCAAATGACAGCAAATATTGGTAATCAAAAGGTAATCAAAAGGCCCAAATTCTCATGCGGATGGGGGGGAGAGAAGACTTGCTTAGCAATCATGGGGACCCAGACAAGACCATAAGCATCTTATGATTGAGTGAACCAATCAATGGAGTAGTCAATGAGTCTTTAGACAGGTGAACACAGAGAATATGATGATCCCTTGCTGGCTGTTTTCTTAAGGGAATACTGAAGGAATTACTGAAAAAACAAAAAAAAACCAGACACCTCGCCCTTGCCTTACTTGTCACTTACAAATGTAGAGCAGGGTGATGGCAGATGACCTAGAAATCTACCAAATGGATGCAAAATTATGCCCAGAGGGAGAGCGTGCGTAAAATGCACCCAGCTTACTATTGCAAGATACAGTTCAAAGGAATCCTAAGCCAGCCCAAATAAAATTTATTTTGGTGATGTTCAAGTGACTAAAAGGTGTCTTCCCAAATTAAGACTGGTGTTTCAAGATTTAAATTTTCCTTCTTAAGGCAAATCACATTATTATTAATGCTTTTCAGTCAGGGAAAAACCCTCAATAACAAGTAAATCAGGAGTAGTAATTTTAAAACACAGAAAATATGCCTCATCTCCTCTCTTAGTATAGGCATTAATTTCTTCTTATCACAGTTAGGATCATAATTCAGGCTTGCTCAAGTTCCACTAGGACTCCGTTGCAGTCCTTAGGATGGAGGAAAACCACCAGTTTCCCATGGGCCCCAATTCTGGGCTCTTCGCTCAAAACACGGATCTTCTTCTCCTTCAGTTCAGCTATGGCATCTGTTATACTGTTCACCTTTAAAAGAAAAGAAAACTTTTGTCTAAGAAGGATATGGTGGAAACAATACTGAATCTCAACATTAAAAAAAGAAAATTGGATGAAGATCACAAGAGATACGAAGGCTGGAAAACAGGTTTGTGCTTTAAAAACTAACAAGCCAAGGACAGCCTGGCTGCTGCTGTAGCAAACCAAAGGCGTTGTGTAAGCTGTGCTTTCCCCACAAGGAGTGGCAAACCAGACGCAGGACATGAGGGCAATAGCCCCTCCTGCCTGTGACCTCCAGCAACTGCGATTCAGAGAAGTCTGATCAGGGTCTATATAGCCTCTGGCAGCCTTTTCCTCCTCCCAGAATGCATCTAATCCCCTTTTAAAGTGATCCAAGTTGGTGGCCATCTCTACATCCTGTGATAGAAAATACCATAGTTTAACCATGTGCTTTTTAAGAAGTGCTTCCTTTCGTCTGTCCTAAATCTTAGTTCAGATTTGCTGGATGATCTCAGTGGGTTCTACTCCTACAAGAAAGGGGAGAAAGGGGACAGAGAGAAGCTCTGTCTCCACACCACACTAGGTTTTATATAACTCTTTAATATTGGTCCCTTGCTCGTCTTTTTTTCTAAATTAGATCACCCCAATTCACAAACAAGCTTCTCAAAACATACCTTAATGAGGGCTAGAAATTTGACCCCTTAAAAGGAAGTAAAGAAATCAGGTAGTAAAGAACCTTAGGATTCTCAGAATTTCAAATACGCTGCCTTACGATGAAGTAAAGCATCCACGTTTTCCAATGTGATTAAAAAAAAAAATTCAAAAACAAAAAGGAAGAGTGGAAATACCTCAATGCAGATATGGTGCATTCCTCCCTCCTTGTTTTTCTTCAGGAAACCAGCGATTGGGCTGTTCTCCCCTAGTGGGTGCAGAAGTTCCAACTTTGTGTTGCCCAGGTCCACAAAGACTGTGTAGACGCCGTGTTCAGGAAGGGGTACCATTTTGCTCACCTGAGCACTCAGCACATCCCTGTAGAAAGAGGTGGCTTTTTCTAAA